>NC_048896.1:64999851-65086656 GCF_011077185.1 Oxyura jamaicensis
GGTTTCTGTGTTCCTTGAGCAAATGTGTATCCTTTTTATGTACAATGTTGCTTATGGGAACGTTGGAAATGAATGCAAGAGGGAGCAAGGAGTAAAGATTGTCTGACCTGGTGTGCAGGAGCACAAGAGGCAGTTGGAAGAGTAGTAATGCAGAGCTGGCTGTGGATTAAATAGCACACGGGGGAAAATGGGAGGATACCAAAAAAGCTGATTGTGCTGGAGAGCTGGAATGCTGGATACAGGGGTGAGGGACTGGGGGTGGTTGGGAAATATTCTCAAGGCTGTCTTTGTTCAAAATGTTTGCAGTCAGGAGCCATGTGAATTCCAGGGCCTCAACTTGTGTTTATCCCTCTCTCTTTTACCTCTGTTTTTTCCAGCTGGAATCCTACATGATTAGCTCTGTTTGTTCTTCATATACTGGTGTCTACTTCAAAAAGGTAGCAGCAGCAGGCAGTGTAGGATTGTGTTTCTAGATCAGCCTCTGCCTCTCAAGTCTTCTGAGTACTTATCTCGCAAGACTGTTAATTGATGTGCTCCCCTGAAGACTTGTCTGGACCCCACTTATACACCTTCCACGTCATGGCTGCGTGTCTTCGGCTAGCGAGTGAAGCTGGCGGGTACTCTAAATGTTCAGATTGCTAAAAACTCTTAGTTAGAAGTTGTGTTTGGGAATAAGGAAAAGTTACTGTGGTCAGTATATTGTGGGTAAGCAGGTTGGTAGCACATGCCTTCCAGCAAATGAAGCCCAGAGACTGGAACTGGGGAGCTACAGGAGAAGCAGGTTAAGCAGGAGGTGGGATGTAGGGCAGAGGAGGAATAGCTGCTCTGCGAACTCACCTCTGTGGATTCAATGACATGCATACTTTCTTTTTCAGTTGAGTTGTATGTACTCTACAGGTAAGTGAAGTGGAGGAAATGCGAGTCACCCACAATGAGGTATGCTGTTTGCATGTGAAAGCAAACTGAGGCTCAGTTTACACTTGTTTTAGGATCATCCTGCAGTGTGATTTCAGCTCAGTGGCGGTGAAAGGAATTGTCATGTGGCTGGTATGTCCGGTATGGATAAGGTTCAGTTACTGTTCAGCAGTCACAGTCATGAAGCTGCAGGGTAGGCTAATGAACTGTTCCTAACTAAGAAAACTTTGGGTCAGGAGATATACTGGTGCTGCGAAAATTGGCCCTTTAAGGAAGAAAATAAGAAATACTTGTGTGAAATACCTGTAAGGTACAAGTACTCTGACATCAGGCACGGCTGTTTTGTTCTGAATTATATAGCTTAACAAAAGGTAGTAAAACAGGATGGTGGAAATCCCATGTTACCTGTGAGCATGTGACAAATAGGAATCCTTACCAGGGATTCGTTCTGGGTCACAATGCTCTCTGTTGAGCATCTGCTGTGCTGCCTCGCAGAAGGTAATTCAAGTTGTATTCGATGAAAAGAGGAAAGGGAAGAGTAAATATGACTCTAACTTACTTTCTGAGCTTCTGCGAAAGAAGCACATCCCAGCCCTTTCTCAAAAGACTATGGATGAGTTTCATGGCATTACAGCGAAGCTGTACTAAAGACGCCCACCACCAGAACCCCAAGAGCAAACCAGAACACCCGCCCTGCCGGGAAACTGCTTGTTGAACTCTGCTATCTCTATCCTTTTCCTTCTCTGTGCATCCAGTAAGAATTTTGTAATAATGTGCATTTGAAAACCAGTGTATCTAATGTGAGTCATGTGCTCGGGATAATGACATTCCAGGCTAAATGCGGTCCTCTGATTTCTGTTGAAGTTGGCTGGGACAAGGCTTTCTGTAAATTACGAGCCTGGGCTTGCACATCTTGCCTTGCGTAAATGGCGTGGTTTGTTGTTTTGTACTGGGTTAGGTGCCTGTGAGGTTGTGCTCTGCTGGCTTCCATGGGCAGTTTCAAAAAGTACCGCTGCAGTGCTACAAAAATGGCACAAACATGCTTTCTTCCATTTGTACAGCAGCTCTCATCTCCATGTTATGGTGCCTGCACTTTCATTACAAGTTTTGTATCTACATCTTCATTACAGACTCTTAAAACAAAAATACCAAGACTATTCAAAAATCCCAGGGAAAAATGTGAATTCTGGAGACCAGTTGTTTATTGTCATCGTTAGCTTTTGCAGATCTCATTTTACAGTTCCTTCCCAGCCATTCAGGTTGGTCCTTGTTTTTGAAATTCTTGGATGAAAAACTCAGCGTCAGCTCAGTCCCGGAGTGTGGACTCGTGACCTTTGGAAGCCAGCTCTTCATTAGAAGAGGTTTGGTTTGGATGCAATCCAGATGCCTTCTCTGAAGTTAAACCTAAGATGATATGTTAGAATCAAAGAGAATTTGCTGGAGGAGAGAAGAAAGCATGAATTATTGGGTGAATTCAGCAAGCACTGTAGATAGAGCAGTCTCCGTATTGATGGTTGAATCTCACTCTTGCAGCATGTATCCTGTCCGTGCAGTCAGTTCCACTGCTATGTATATTTTCCTGAAACTGAGCGAAGCAAAGAAAAATCTCTTGCTTTTACCCCGAAGCAGAGGCTGTAGCTTCTCACTTGCCCCTAAACTTCTGTTCTTAAGCTAGGGCTGGTAGTCGTGGGCACGGCCCCATAGGGGAAGATTATAAAATTATTGGGGAAAAGAGAAGATGACCTTTGCTTATGTTATTAGGGAAAGTTGTACGGCCTCCTTGGGGTGGAAGGTGTGACAAGGCACAGCTGGTCCCAGCCCTGCCTGTGCTTGCAAACACTGCGATAACGGGCCTACAGCTGGCTGGGCCTCCTGTGGCGAGGCGCAAAACCTCTGAGCAGTGATCGGGAACCTCACTTGGTGTTCCTGGCCCACAAGCTGCCCCCGTGGCCTCCAGCAGGGCACCCGCTGATGGGCTGAGCCAGAGGAAGCCAGACAGCCCACAGTGTCTGATAGCTCCACAAGTGCTTGTTTCGTATTCTGCTTTACCATTTTACATGTATTTTTTTTGCAAAATTTTACGTCTCAGAGAGCCAGGACAGAGCCACAGTTCTGTGTGCAATTCAGGAAGCCCAGGCTGCTGACTAGGTGGAAAAAAAATCTGCTTAAAATCTCATGTTATGTTTTATTGTTCCATTCCCTTCCTTTTGCTTCAAAGACGCTCTAGCAGACTTGCAAAATCTACAGCTAATAAAACTACTGGGAAAGAGGAGATCTGTTTTCACTTAAGCATTTCTCCACTGTAGCTCCAATATCGTCTTAGGATTCGTGCCTCATTCGAAGGGCTGGGATTGTTTTAAAATACACAACAGAAGGCTTCCCACTGAATTTGGGGTTTATTTTCCTATTTAGGCAAGTCATTGCTAGGTGAGTGGTGGGTTTCGGTGTTGTAAAATCCAGAAGGCTGAAAGTAGCCATTGTGAAAGGCTGAAGCAAGCCCCCCCCATTGAATTCTCTGCATCGAGCTGTAGGTCGCTTTGCAGGCGTGCACGCCGTGGTGCTCAGCTGTGAGAATCAAGCGAGGCATGGGTGTAGGTCTCACTGGGCTTCAGCTTTTGATGCGTCTCTTGCAGCATCTTGCTGCATTTGCTGGGGTTCTGGGGAGCTGCACAACTGAGTGGGCTGGTAGACAGTTGTAGGAAATAACAGCTTTTGAAGGTTTTGGAAATAAACATTGCAAAGTTAACACAATTTGGCTTCAGTGTTTGTATACTGCAGCACTTGGTTTCTTCTCTTTCTTTTTTTTTCTTGCTTGGAGTTTTCTCTGCCACCACGCCAAATGCAAACAAGTAGTGCTGTCAGCTGCGTGTCTGACTTTTCCTCTGGCCTCATTCAGGCTTTGCTGTACCTTTTTGGTTGTTTTTCTCAGAGGGTTTTGTCTCTTGAATGTGAGAAGATGGAACTTCAGAATTCCTTTTTGCAGAATCATCTTGGAAAAACAAGGCTGGGGTTTAAACCACGTGTCAGAAGATAGTTTTGAGAATGTTACTTGCGAACCTAAGATATGCTGCTTGATGGAAAACCCACTCTGTTGTGCAGGTAGTGACAGGGCACAGTTGCTAACATGTGGTTCTATTTCTCTCAGAACATAGCGGAGAACAGAAATCTGTTTGGTGCAGGCTCCATTTGTGGAGTCCTGGTGGGCTGGGGTTGGATCAGCCACGTCCAGCTCTTGTGGTGATGGATTGCACCCTTGCTGCTCAGCCTATCCCTTCGTACTGGTAACCTTGTACTGGAAAACTGGTTCCCAAGAACTGAGCTAAATATCTCATCCTGCCAATTGTGCTCTATTTCTGCTTTTCCAAACTGCTTTGTTCAGAAGAGCACTTTTGATGCTGTAGTCCCTTGCCTATCCCTCTCTTTTCTTTGTTTTCAGTTATTTCTCGTCATCTCTAGAGGAAGTAGCAGTGTTTCACTTAACCATTGATGGCAGATGATGATCTAGTTGGTTATGGCTTGATTTTGCTGCTCCCGTCCAGAAGGGGGAAGTGCAATTAACAGAATTCCTCTGTATTGGTTTTTCGCTTGTTTTGGAAATAAGCTTAGTTTACCAGTTGTGTCTTCAGCAACATTGGATTGGGTAGAAAACATGTTTTCATTATTTCTATATAGTAATTTTGTTATTAAGATGGTTCACTTAGTAAATTTATCACTAGTGTTAATCACACCTGGTCAAGCTGTGGTCTGCAATAACTTCACGTCTCTTGCTGCTGCCTGCTCGATTGTTCAACATTTTGTACTCCTCCCCTTACGTGCCTTACTGCAGTAATTGGCACTTGTATTTACAGCTGTTACATGTGCTTGCTCTGTATCATCACTTCTGCTTTCAAAAATGTTAACTGTAAGTGGACCCAAGACAGCCTTTTGGAAAGAAGGACATCTGAAGTGTGCTCTGTTTGACAGCAAAGCCTTGGAGGTCTCCAAGTGTGGAGGCTTTTTTGCTTTCTGTTTCTTGCTTATAAGCGTTGTGCGTGGTTGTTCTCTGCCTTGCATGTGGCAAAGTTTTGAAGATAGCTGAAAATACCAAGTGCGTATCCCTTCCAATTCCTTTGCTTTCAGTACGTTATGTGGAAAGTTCACTGACACTAGGAGTGGAGGCTATGTTGTTTTGCTTCCTCTTCAAAAGCAATTAGCTCTTCTGGTTAATTAAAAATCCTGCAGGGACTTAATAATTGATTGCTAATCATATTTTATGGATGTTAAATTAAGGCTGAATGAATTCTGATTTTCTAGTTCCTGCTTTGTTGCTATGGATATTTTTCCTTTTCTCACAGAGAAGGAGCCAGGGGCTGAGTTCCTGGCTGTTGCTTCCTACACACACGAGGCATGCGCCAAATATTTTAGTCAGTTTTGGTCTGGGTACTGGGGCTTGTAGCTGTTGTGTTTTGTTGGCTTGTGGGACTTTAGTTTTTTTTTTTTTTTTTTTTTTTTTTTTTTTTTCTAGCTATTAGTTTTCTGCACAGCATCCACTGAACATTTCCTTTGCTTTCAGACTCCCAAACCACAGACTGGCATTTAAAATGTTTTGAACAGATCAAATTTCAAGTGTTGCTTTGTATTTGACTTTGCATTAGAACTGTTGTTCTTTTCTGACACCCTGATTTAAACTTTCAGAGCCTCTGAGAAGGTACAAATCTTACCACAGCGATGTTTATAGTACTTCAAGTGAAAGCCCATCTGTTATTTCCTCGGAACCAGATTTCAGGCAAGGTAAGACCTGTGTTTAAAAATAATAGTAAAAGAAATTAAAAAAAAAAAAAAAAAAGGCAAGAAGAAAGTTCAAAGGAAAAAAAATATGAGGGAAGTTAAATCATTAGTAGGAGGCTAGATAATTACTACTAATATGAAGTTGTAAGATGATCTCATGTAATTAAATAATTGTGTTCAGTTCAGCATAATTGGCAGTCTGTTCAGAAATGAGTTTGACATTTAGCACTCTGAAAGGGAACATGGTAGGAAAAGGTGGAAATGGTTAACTTCACTGGAGTGCTTGATTTAAATGGCACAGTCTTCACAGGCACAAAAACAATCCTAGTTGTTCCTAGTGTGCAATCTCAGTAACTTGTAAAAGCTTTCTATGGAACGTATATGGTTTAATTTGTTTGGATTTCTGTAGGCTTTACTAAGAGGATAAAATGGTCGACAATTTATAAACCAAAGATTTTAGTGTAACACAAAAAAGTAGATAGTACAGGCTAATAGTATGACAAATTTATGCAAGTTCTACTAAATCAGTCGCTTGGAAAAACAGGCAATGGTATTATTTGTTGATATATGACAGGAAGGTTTTCTTCACAACATGGAAGCACAACATGGAAAAAAGTACTTGGGGTGTTTTATGAAAGAAGTGCTAGAATATGCTCCAACCCAGCTGCCCTGTGCTCACCACGCCTTCCACATCTTTTGGCAGTCTTCCTCCTAAATACTGAGCCTGAAGCCTAATAAGCAGAAACAAGCAGCAAGTAACAGCAGTGGTCTTGAGGCACAATAACTATTTTCCCATCTGTTTCTTGCCATTTAGAACAGGCTGCTCAAGAGTTTCTATGCAAAGTCTGTACAGGTGAGAGAGAGCTGCTTTTTGGGTACCAGTAGCTAGAGTCAATGAAATGGGTGTCATAAAGAACAATTCCAAAATCAACATGGCTTTAATGTGTTGTCCAAGATCTCTACCTCTGTTCACTGAGGGTACAATAAGAAATGAAAGCCAAACACTTTGCAAAATCAGGTCAGAAGTTTAAAATCTCAGGTGCTGCTGCAGGAAGACATACCAGCAAAGGAGCTAACCATTATAAACAGGAAAGCAGATAAGTTTATTATTTAAAAAAAAAAAAAAAAAGACAAAACAGAAACCTATTTCATAGTGAAGGGTCAGATTTCAGGGAAAATTAATCACAGGAGCTCAGCAGTATACCAGTTTCTTAACTTCCTTGTGAACTGGTTGCAGAATTACTTTATTTAACTGCTTTGATATTCTGGAGCGGTTTTGTGCAGTGTCTCTGCCACTTCATGTCTCAATAGAATAGCAGAAAAAGAAACCTTCTGTGTTGGAAAGGTGTCTATGCAATCATGTATTTCTTTTTTTAACGTTTTTTTAGGCCTTCCTTAGTATTCTTCCTCAAAGGAATTCTGTAGTGTAGCTACCTTCACTGGGGGAAGCAGTAAGATTTCTTTGAAAACTGAAATCAACTTCCTAATAGTAGCGTGTCTAATATGCGGAACACAGAAATCTGATGCCTTCTAAGTAATCTCATGTGACTGATAAATCCTTGATTTTTAAATGGGATTGTTCTGTATGCTTTGTTGCCTAGTCAGGTATTAATTTGTCTTTTGGTTTTCTAGTGAGAAGAAACGAAGGTTTCAAGAGAGATGATGCCAATGGTGCTTTACCAAGCGCTGATGATATCTCGACGTCAAGTCAAGCTAATTCTCAGAGAGCCAGGTAAACCATGTGAAAACTGTGTCTTGGAGTGCTCAGTCTCTATTGGAGAATTTATTGTAAATCTGCAAGCCAATTCTTCACTCCCATCCTAGTTTCTGTTTTATTTTAGTAAATTGTTGTGTCTGAAAGATGATGGTGTTTCAAAATCGCATAATGCAGTCAGTCAAAGTATCATTGTGCATGTGGTGTAGAGGTAACTATACCAGCTGTGAGTCCAAATTTGGCTCCTGTATTTATTGGAGACTGGGTTGTGCTCTGTCATGTTGGCATATCTGTCAGAAGGTCAAGGTTTGTGTTCTGCTTGGAAGTGGTTAATCATTTCTATTTCAGTTTTACTTACTTAAAATTTTTAGGAAGTATTGGTATTATTTTGAAATGTGTTCATTTAATAATGAGATGATAATATGCAATTGCTTTGAAATAAGCTAAAAGCCATACATTTGGTTGTTTACTCTAACAAACTCCTGGTTTATGATAATGTTAGATACAACTTAGGCTTTTTGAAACCTATTTTACCATATGGTTTATTGGAATATTAAGTCCATATGATTCTGTTGCATTTTTAGATTAATTTATTTTTAAAATGCTGTTTATCAATGTTGCTTTAAAAAGCAGGTTCTCTTTTCAACTGTACTTGAGTACAGCGGAGGCTACTCTAGCCATAGCTGCTAAGTTTTGTGAGTGGTTCCATTGTAAATGTTTGATAATCTTTATAGGCGTGAACCTTTTAAATGGAAAATTTTCCTCTTTTAGTCTGTCACATGCTGAATCACCTATGAATATTTGATCAAAAATATTCCAATAGCATTTGGGGGGGGACAGGGGGCGGGACACGTGTTTTCTCTCTCTCCTCTCATTTCATTACAACAGCCATCTCTCCGCAGCTTTATTTGGGATAGATCGGGAAAATGATTGCTGCTGTGCTTGGTATTGTAGGATATTTATAACTTTTTAGCATGGACCAGGTGGAAATCCTGCTTTATTCTAGTAAAGAAGCTCAGAGATGTCTGAAGATTGTAAATGTTTCAGGAAATGTGGCAAGGCTGTCAGATATGTCCTTGTAGTTTAGCCTATAGAGCTATGCTTTGAACATGGAGATTAAAATAAAAGAGTATGTGCTTCTTGCACTATGTTGTTTCCCCTAAATGCATCTGAGTAAGGCAGGGTCTCAGGTAGGCTGTGTATGGGTGCAGATGAGAAAAAGAACAGAAACTTGGAAATTTTATGGCTTCTGTTGGTCTGTTGAAATAATGCACTGGTTTCCTTACCACTTGCACTTCGCCTGGAAAACATGAAGTCATTTAGAGATGTATATATTGGCATTTCTTGTGGCAGAGAAGTATTTAAGCATTACTTAGCTGGGCAGAAATTACAGTATCAATTCATATAACAGAGTACGTGTTGTGCTGCAATGTTGAGGCAATCTAAGAGATCTGTCCTGTTGTGACTTAAGAAGATTTGAGTTTGTATGGGAGCTTGCAGGGCAAATGTTAAGGACCCTGCTTACAGGTTCATGTTGCATGTCAACCTGTTTAAGAGCTGTAAAGTTCTGCTTCCAATCTGATGCTACCGTAGAGCAATAAAATGGCAAAATAACTACTTCCACTGAGTGCACAGAATGAGCTCATAAATTTATTCTTTGCCCTTTTCCTTTTGGTGAATACTGCTATGTCAGCCTCATTTACACAGTGGCTGATTTGGACCCCGGGAAGCTGCCAATTCAATGCTGCAGCAATGCCTCAGAATAACCTGTCAGTAATTGGTGGATGCTGGTAGAGAGCTTGGCTTTCTATTTACGAAATGGTTCAGAAACAGAGTGTAGTATGTGGTATGGAAACAAGTCACATTGTTGTAAATGAATCAGGCCTATTATGCAAGTAGAGGTGCTGTGGTAAAAGAGTACATACTTTCTCATGGTTCGTTTCACATTGTCTTATTTTAATTTATATTGTTCTGTTAAGACTGGTACCTTTAATGGAAGTAATTTGTGTATGTGTGAAATCCAGCAGGAAAATACTGTTCTGTAAGTGCAGTGTAGAATCATCTCCTTGGCTTAGCAGTGGTGTGAGCTTCACGTTTATGGAACTCTACAGCCTTTCTCCAAGGCTTAGTATTTATTTTGATCTGCTGGTTTTGCATGGCCTCCTATCTGTGCATCTGCTGAAAGATACCACTCTACACCTGCACAAAAATGGCATAGAAGGGTACCACATGTAGTTCTTTACAGAGTTAGAGACCGACACCCTATTTTCATAAGTTGAGAAACCTTTTCCTCACTACCAGACTAGCAAGTATATCCAAGATAAAAAGTAAAAAAATTAGGCTGAATTCCTGAAAACTAATTTTACTTTTTTTAAAAAAAAATTATTTTTTTTTTTTATATACCCAATGAGAAACAGAGCAAAGCAGCCAGGAGCAGAATTTGGTCCTAAAATAATACTTAGTATCTCTGTTAATTATGTGAGCTGAACAGAAGACAGGTCTGTCTGTCTGTCTCTTTCTCTTTGTGTCTTTCCCCAACAGCTGTTAAAACTTAGCAGTGGTATGGAGTGTGGAAAGGAGTACCACCACTGATGGATGGTAGCTGGTTCAGCAGGGACATTTCCAAGGAAATAACCTGCTATTTGTATCCAGTTTATTGTGTATTGCTCCTTCAGAGTGCTCTGTGCTGCAGAAGACCAAGACTTTGATAATTTCAGAACCATAAACTGTCAGAGTAAAATCATTGATAACAAGTAGCTCCAGGGAGCACGTTCTCCGAGTTCAATGGTTTTGGCTCTGGGTTTGGGGAGGCACATGTGAACGAACCTATAACTTGAGTCCCTGCAGCCGTTCAGAGTGTTTTTCTCTGTATTCAGAGATAGCATCTGTACTTTGGTACATTTTAAATTCACTGCTACTGTGGCACGTCCTTAGAGGCAGTCTGCTTAATTATCCATGGAATAAATCTCACACAAGTGAGGTGTATATCAAATGGGGGGATTTGAATTTGAGAGAGTCCGCAGCTGATATTAAGAAAGTGGTAAAGCTGCAGCAAGATTTGTGCTGTTTGGGGGAGCAGCCTGCTCCTAAACAAGCATAAGCCATAGATTTTATTTATTTATTTATTTATTTTAGTAATCTTAGAGTAAGCCCAAGCCATTCTTGTGTTCTGTGACTGTTGTCACCCTTTAAACTTCTTGGAATGCTTTCCTTTTGGCAATGGATACTTGACCTTTTCCTCTTTGTTTCTTGAATTTCTTATTTTTGTCCTTTTATCTCTTTTTCCTCCTTTACTATTTCTTCCTTTTTCTCTCTAGGAGCAGCAGCTGACATGGATCTCTTCCTTCTGTTGCCTTTTCCTTCCAGTTACCCACTAGATTCCATTTGCATCTCCGTCCTCCCCTACCACTGTGAATCCATCTTTCTCAGTCTCTTCCTAACCTTTCCACTGCACTGTTCATTGCAGAATGCTACCTGCTCCCCTTCTTCCAGCTTGCTTCCTTCTGTGATCCAGTATGTGCTCATGCCGTGGTAAGTACGCTAGGCGAGGAGTGAATTCACTTGCTGCTTTGACAGGAGTCAGCCTTCCAGGTGACTGCTCACCTGCCACCTTAGGTTAATACCTAACTGCCAGACCGTGGTTTGCAGCCAGACGTGGATGAAAATAAAGAGTAGCAGCCAAGTATTTGCCATACGGGGGGAACCATAGGAAACACGCTGCTATCTGTTAGGAATGTCACTGGGGTCTTTTTGTGGCAGTAATAACACTTGCCTATTCCAAACTTCTCAAAAGAGCTTCCTCTCCTTGCCACCACTCATGTTTTCAGAGAAATGCACGTGAATTAAAAAAATAAACCAGCGTAACGAGACTGTTTCACAGTAACTTATGATTGCTATTGCACAGATCTGTGTTATTAATAAGGCATCTTTTTCAGCAGTAGGGGTGGTTTTCACATTAGCAAGTGTTTTCAGATACAGCCAGTTGCAACGTGTCTCACTTCTTCATATCAACTTTGATAATTCATAGATATTGACATTCAGAAAGTGTTTTGGTTTTGTTTTGTTGTTTTTTTTTTTCATTTTGGAGCCCATCCTTAGACCTTGATCTGAAGAGTGCTTGTGGGCGTATTTAACTAACTTCATTGTGAATATTCCCACACAGACTATGTTGATTTTAATAAGCCTCCTCTCTGTGAAAAGCTAAGCTCGTGCACAAGTCTTTGCAGGTCTGAGCACTTTCCTCATTACTTTGGCCTTTTAGGTGCACGTTATTAAGTCTGCTGCAAAAAGAAGCAGAGGAGGGAGAAGGGGAGCAATGCTAGGAAAGCCCAGCACAACGGGAAGGATAATGGGCAGACATCATTAAGTTTCTCTGTAACTCCTCAAGACTTTGCCTGAAACTCCATTTGAGGAACCTCTGCATGATTTTGCTCAGTTCTTGGCCCATCAGTGCTGTTTTATTGTTTGGAATTTTCCACGATAACATAAATCTTATTTTAAGACTATTTTTGTATGTTGGTTGATGGAACTTCAATATCAGAAAATGTATGAGGACGTGCTATACGGTTCACACTGCTGGCATTCATTAGACGCTTTGCTCTGAGATGATGGAAATAGATCTGAAGTTATGCCCACAGATTATCATAGACAACTGTGCTGTCTGGGCTGGTGCCTGTTCTCTTACTTGGTAACTGGTTTGTCATTTATCAAACTTACACACCTACTTCTTAAAATAAATTAATGATAAATTTTTCTGTCTTAAGAAGTAGGTAACCTTCTTACTACAAAGTGTCAGTGCAGGTTACATTCATCTGTATTCCTAAATTTCAGTGCAGGGGTGTAGACAATTCAAAACATTCATTCTTTCTTCTTTTGTGTTTTTCATTGCTCTAGTGTGCCATCAGAACTAACTTAGCTGAAAAACAGAGTTGTTAACTTAGCTGGCAGAGTTGTGAACAGAGCTAATTTAGCTTGGTATTGTTCAAAGTGCCTTTACGTTGTTAAAGGTATTTTTTGGTAGATGAACTTCTTGTTAGTTTCTCCTATCTACTTGTGTTGAAAAATTGTCTGTGTAGTTCTATAAACAGAGGTAGAACAATAAGCCCTGATTAATTTCTATTTAGTTTGGGGTTTAGAGGTGTTTTTTACTTTTAAGTACAGGAGACAGGGAGAGAAGTCGAAGTTGTGTCTATTTTTTCCTATATTTTTTCCTGTGTTTCAAATAAAAATGGTTGTTTACCCAAAATGAGACCTGGATTTTTTTCCTAATTTAGAATAAAATTGGTAGGATACTGGGGATCCTTATTTGCTGAGATAAGAACTGGAGGCTAGATTACTGTTTTCACAGACACAGTGGTGGCTTTTTATTTTTGTTCTCTCTTCAACTTTTGTCCTTCAAATGATTCATTTAGACTCTTACTTCATTTATTGTCATGCCTATATATCACCCACGTCGTTCTTAGGAGTTTAAGAGAAACATTTATTTTTTTACAGGGGAAAAAAAAAAAAAAAGATGATTAAAACATTTCAGTATGGTATTTAGAATAACTTAAGATGCTGATACATATAAAATGTTTATATAAATATGAAATATAGTGAATATTTCAAGTAAAGCATAGCAAATATTTTAAGCCATATTTCCTGCTCAGGAAAAGTTCAGGGAATAAAATACAATATCCTGCAAGGAGTTACTAAAGAATTGCTGCAGAGGAAATGATTGGAGCAATATGCACCCATATATAGTACACTTTATCTTCTTTTTTATTTTTTACATCTTTTCAAGCATGCCTTTTTCACAGTCCCTGCTTGAACAGACTCAGTTGTTCTTCTTCCTGTAGATTACCTGGTTTTGTATGGATTCCACTGGTTTGTAGTGTCGAGTATTTTTTAGACTGCAATTGAGCCTTTATTTTCATACAGATAAATGACAGGCAGTTGTAGAACCTCAGCATGTTCTACTCATTTTCCACACTGATTGCTTGCTATAGAGTGCTTCTGTCTAGGAACACCCTGTTCATCTCCTGGCTGCTGAATAAACGTTGAGTTTACCATAGTGTTGGTTAGCTTGTTTATGTTTCTGGGCTTCCACTTTGATAAGTGCTTAATGCAGAGGAATGTCTTAGTCACACCCATAATGTCTTTTATCCCCTCTGACTATGTAACAGGCAGCATGAAGCACCATTTGAAGGCAATCTTATAAGTCAAGAAGTGATGCTAAAGCGTCAGGAAGAAGAAATGATGCAACTGCAAGCTAGAATGGCTCTTCGTCAGTCCCGACCGAACCTCTACCCTGGAGATGCAATTAGGTCCTCAATGCTCGATATCACCAGAGATCCGCTGAGAGAAATAGCCCTGGAAACTGCCATGACTCAAAGAAAACTGAGGGTAATGCCTTGATCTCAGGTGAACTCTTATTTTCGTTGAAACGGAGCAATGTCATGACTGAAATTGAAATACATGAGATTCATAAACTGGGTCCTGCCATAAACAGATGAAATACTAGGTGGTTGGTGTTGACCTGATAGGAAAGACTTAACTCTCACAAAGTAAACTCCTGAACTTTTGTGGTGTTAGTGGACAAGTAGCATAAAGAAGCAACAAAAGATACTGAAACAGACAGCAAGCCTTGACTGAACATTGCATTGGTTAAACAAGCAAGAGCTCTATTGGGGATAAGGAATGTTTTTTCCAGTATTTGGTTCCTCCTGGAATGTAGATGTGTCCCGCCACCATCAGTAGTTATTAAATAAACAAGCTGGGAAGGTAAAGAAAGAATGGCAAAAAGGTGATACATTTTGTGCCTGGGTTCACCCTGACTCATCGTGCAAACTGCCCATCGCTTTCCCAGCTCTCTTGGTATGTGGATGGAGTACAAGATTAAAGAGGGAGACAGAGACATAAGTAAATGGAGTGGGTGATGTTCAGAGGAGATGACAGTTTGATGCCCTCTGCTGCTGCTTTCAGTTAATTGAATTCTTTTTCTCGTTTGCGTGGGAAACAGTGATACAAGATTTGCAGGTGAATTTGCAGTCATCATACTGGCTAAGAGTCTATGTGTCTCCAGTCCGTAGCACTCGGGCCAGTTTATTCACATAGGCCTTAACTAACAAGTATTTAGGTGAATCTTGGACCACTTCCTTAAGGCAATATTGAAGTCAGGATTGTGCAGAGGACTTCTTTCAACAGTTCAGACAGTTTATGCTCTCCTGTAATTCCCAGGAAGAACAAATATAACACTTATTTGCCTTCAGGCAGATAGATATTTGCCAGAACCTCTGCTTGAACCCAGCAGACAGAATGAGACTGAAGCATTTCAGACTTCAGGACAGGAGAGTTCCGTGTTGCAGGCAGAGATGTCAAGACAGAGTTGCTGCCAGTGCAGAAAACCTTAGCAGTGTTAGGACATTGATTACTGAAATAAGCCCAGATGGTCCTAATATGCAACACACACCCTTGTATTTTCAAGGAAGATGAATAATATCAGAGTATTAGCTTTTCGCCCGAGTAAGGAAGGAAAACATGTAGAGTAGCAATGTCATCAACACTGCAGCCTGCCAGCACATCTGGCACACATGCTGACAAAATAAGATTGTTCAAACTGACCAGCTCCTGTGAGGAATTCATAACAATTTTCCAGCTTCAGCCTTCAGTTCCTCTTTAGTGTGTACAGGGCAGGAACTAACTGTGCGTTGGTCTCTTGTTCGAGCAACACAGTATTCATTCATACGCTTGTGCTTTGCAGAATTTCTTTGGCCCTGAGTTTGTGAAAATGACGATTGAGCCGTTCATCTCCTTGGATCTACCTAAGTCTATCTTGGTAAGAAAGGGGCTGTTGAGCAATCAGTGGCCGGGGTAGGAAGTTTAATGAACAAATAAACAAATGCACCTTTACCGTGAGTGTGAACATTGGGATATTTTATTTCACACAACGCAGACGAAGAAAGGGAAGAATGACGACACAAGGCGGAAAGTAAATGTGATGCTTCTAAGTGGGCAGAAGCTGGAGCTGACCTGTGACACCAAAACAATATGTAAAGATGTCTTTGATATGGTTGTTGCCCATATTGGCTTAGTGGAGCATCACTTATTTGGACTGGCTACTTTAAGAGGTAAGAATAATCTTTTTGTGTAGTAGACTGGTATAGAGCAATAAGAGATAAGTACAAGGTGTTGAGACGAGATAATAAGAGACTGCCTGGCATGTATGAGGCATTTACTTTGAGTTGCATGCTTTTGTACTGAGGCAAAATACATTCTGCAATGAAGAAAAATCCTACTCCTTAAAATTGTTTGTTTGCCTGAGTAATGGCATCTCAGCTCAGGCAGCCTGTTCCTTTTGGTTGCTGAGTGTTCTTCACTGCAGCTTGCTGCCTTCACAACATGTATTGCTCTGTATGGCACCCGTCAGAGGATGTGAGAGGGGTATTGGGTTCTGAGCAATGCTCTCAGCAATGCTGCAGCTTCTTGTGGGGGCAGGCCCATGGGGGTGCTGGGATAACTATTAGGGCTCCTGGTATAGAGGGAGTTGCATTCAGCTAAAAAAGGTTTGCTTCTGAACTGTTTATTTTTTGCTGTTAGAACAGACCAGAAGTTGGATTTCTTTTTCTTCACTGGGGGGAAGGTCATTTTGGCAGAACTAACGTGTTGAGACACAAGTTTCCTGTTTTCTTGTCTAGTGGACTAGTGCGGAACTGTAGCACTCAGAGTACTGGCAAGAGATAGAAAACCTTAGCAGCCTGAAAACATTCTCCGTCTGTGGCAGCCTCCCAGTGCCCTAGGCAGTTTAGAAAGCCTTGAAAATACTTTGCAGAAGCATAACTTGGACATAAGTAGTAAGGCAGGGAGGGAATGACAGATTAGAAATTCCTATGGGTTAAGAAATTTAACATTTTAAAGACGCCGTAGCTCCAGCTTCTTGGCTATTGTGGAATATTACTTTTTTTTCCCTTCCCCTCTTTTTGTCATTACTAAAAAATTGTTTCTAATACTGTTATTTAGTGTTTCTTCCCTTCAATAGCCATTCTGTTTATAAGCCTGGTTAGCCATCAGAAAACCTTACTGTATAAAATTGAGTTTCAGAATTATAAATCTGGTCTTGATCCTCCAGCTGGAAAAATTACTTGAATCTGATGTTTTTACTCATGTGCTTCTCTTTAACATTTGTGGCAGACAATGAATTTTTCTTCGTTGATCCTGACATAAAGCTAAGTAAAGTAGCTCCGGAAGGATGGAAAGAAGAACCAAAGAAAAAGAACAAGCCCCCTGTCAACTTCACTCTGTTTTTTCGCATCAAGTTTTTTGTGGATGATGTCAGTCTTATACAGTGAGTGTATGAACATCTTTTTAAACTCTTAAGCCCTAAATTTATGTATGGAAATTGGACATTAATCAAACACTCTAAATTCCTAAAAGGAAGAGTACCAAAGATGGTGTGTTTTTTTGTGTTTTTTTTGTGTTTTCCTTCTTCTAGGCATACTCTCACTTGTCACCAGTATTATCTGCAGTTGCGGAAGGACATCCTGGAAGACAGGATGCACTGTGATGATGAGACAGCCTTATTATTAGCATCCCTAGCTCTTCAAGCTGAGTATGGAGATTACCAGGCAGAGGTACACCATCCATTTCATCTCTGAGAAACTGTGTTCTTTGTGTTCTTGCTGCTTAATAAAAGAACGGACTGTGAGCAGCCATGTGTGCTTCGCAGTTCTACCCTAGACAAAAAGGTCAGCCAATATGCTGCTGACAACTGTAGTTTTCTTACAGTCTAACAGAGAACATGCACAGGGCTGTTGCGGAACCTAGTTCAAGATCTAGATGTTGAACCCTCCCTGTTCGGTAGAAGTGGAGTCAGGCTTGGATGGGCTTTGAAACTATATGTGAAACTAAGGTATGGGTCACAGCTGGGAGTCTGAAGTCAGTCTGAGTTTGCAGATGTGCAATTCTGCCTAAAATTAACCTTAAAGCCAAATTAACTCAGTCACGCCCATATAGTCTGTAGCATATGGAAATGCTGTCACAAAAATGTTTCGTGTTGTAGGTGCATGGCATGTCGTATTTCAGACTAGAACACTATGTCCCAGCTAGAGTGATGGAGAAACTAGATACATCCTACATCAAGGAAGAGCTGCCAAAATTGCACAGCACTTACGTGGGTGCTTCTGAAAAAGAGACAGAGTTAGAATTCCTGAAGGTAAGTGGTAACTGTTTGCTTCCTCAGTCTGACTGCATGAAATTCCTTTTGAGAAGTTGGGTGCATGAACTTCAAATGAAATCAGAGGAAGCCAGCTTGAAAGGAAGAAAGCTGAAAAGATCTCAAAATATTAATTGTTAAAAGTGGGAAAAAATCATAATAGATGAGGAGGAAATCCCTTATGCTTTTTTTTTTTTTTGATCATCAGTAGTCATCTTGCTTTAGCTCAAATAGGTTAATTAAAAGCAACTATTGATGCTTGTGTTCATTCTAAAAGAAGCCATGATTATGAGGCAGCACAGCCTGCATGCCCTATGTAGTTTGTTCTTTCTGCTGTGGGGAAAAAAGAGAATTTAAATAATGAAAAGTTTTGTTAGATCTAATACCTTTTATGCTGGTTAGGACACATGGTATAAAGTGAGCCAGAAACATTACCAAGCAGACATCCTTTTGCAGATAGTGTGTACAATGACAGGAAAACTATAATTGCAGACATACTTGCTTTATTCTAAAAGGACCGATTAAGAAATATAATTATGGGCTTTGCTGCTGTTGCTCATGAGATAAAGATCAGGTCCTGCCTTGATTCAATGGCTTAAAATGAATTAAGCATCTGAGAGTTTGCAACTGAGATGCTGGATAACTATTACACTTTATTTCCAGAGCCACTCTCTGTACTGCAGTGGCACACTCCGAGACTGCAGCAGCAGAGGTGGTCTCAGCTGTTGCTCATGTGGTAGAAACATTCTTATAACCACCAGGAATTAGAGCGAGCAAGAGCTGGAGACTTGATCCTACCCAAATCTAGCCTGGCAGGGGGCAGGGTAGGGAGAGCAGTTGGATTTCCTCGTTTGATTCATTGCATCAGTCCCATAAGCAAGTACTGAAGAGACAGCGAGAAGAAGGACTGGGAGTGTAAAGTGAGCCAAACTGCTGCTTTCAGCACTGGGGATGCCTTACCGTGATCGCAGAATGGAAGCGTAGATCTAATTCTGCTTTTAAGAAATGTCTTAACACAACAAATGCATCTGACTGGTTACAATTTATTCTTAGCAATTAATGGGTGGAAATTAATGGGATTTCAGTTTTCATTATTCATACCTAAGTTGTTAGATTTTGTAATGAATCCTAATGAATCCTTTGCTGTGGTGTTGGGCAGTGTATCAGCAGATACTGCCAAGACTTAAAACCATCTAGAATAGTTTGTGTTGACTTGTATTATCATCACATTCATAACCTGGCTAAGTGGAATCACCAGATGAAGAGCAATCTTTTTTTCCAAACTCCATATGTATACATAAATATATGTATTTCGTACTTGTGCTATATATCCTTAACTTCAGACCCTCTTTGCATTGATCTATGCAGCTGTGTCAGAGGCTCACAGAATATGGCATTCATCTTCATCATGTGTTGCCTGAGAAGAGATCCCAAACAGGTATCCTTCTGGGAGTGTGCTCCAAAGGAGTTGTTATTTTTGAGGTTCACAATGGTGCTCGCACACCTGTACTCCGCTTCCCATGGAGAGAGACAAAGAAAATATCCTTTAGTGTAAGTCAGCCTCTTTCCCTCTGTTTGATTTTTTTTTTTTTTTTTTTTTTTTTTACTAGCGTGCGTTCTACACTGCTCAGTCAGGTTCCAGCCTCAGAAGAGATTTTAACACCTGTGTTTTGAAGTGCTTTACAGCAAATCTGTAATGGTGTGAAATGTGGCTTCGCTGCTGTCTAGGAAAGGACTAATACAAAGATAGATCAGAGGCTAATGGGAGTGTGGGGAAGAGCTCTATCCACTTAGTGCATTTCTGGGCACTCTGCCCATGCTGCTGTACGGCACCTGAGAAGTGAAGGAGCCCTAAGGCGAGAATCCTGTGTCAGAGGACTGCGTACTGGCAAATGCCAGTGCTCTCTGAAAAGAGTTGTTACACCAAAGTTGCTTGTCAGCTGAGGTGTTTAAAAGAGTCGTTAAGCTAAGTCAATACATTGGATGGCAGTGGATGAGACACTTGGTCTGGGCTATACCAGCCAACTTCAGGGAGCACACCTTAAGCTGGGGGTTGTGTGTCAGTTGTTAATGAGCTGCCAATACTTGCTTTTATAGAGGTATTGAAAACATTACTTGTAATTCTGATACCATATTGAAAAGCTACAGCTTGTGTTGCCTGTTCTAAGATGGTAATGGTCAATTGAATTTTCAAGAATCTTAGAAAGACCTGAAGTATTAGCTGATAGATTTCATAAATAGATGGGCTTCCTCTTCTCTTGGTTCCTCTTCTCTTGAGCGTTACCAGCCCCTGTAAATTTCAGAGGTTTTTCAAAAACTCATCCTGCTAATGTGATGGTACTAGTTGTTATTCAGCAGTAACAGTAGCAGAGACTAATTAAATAATAATAAAGTACCATCTCAGCTAGCCCAGAAGTAGCTTTAAAGTGCTTCTTTGTAAAGCTCAAATTACTTTCAACCCCTATTTTAAACAGAAATCTTTCCCATCGATGCATTTTTTTCAGGAAAGTTTGAATGCTGTCATTATGCAAAAGCAAATAAAAATTATAGGGTAAAAGAAATCACTGTCTTAAACATTTTTTTTTCCCCATCATGTAGAAGAAGAAAATAACTTTGCAGAACACATCAGATGGTATCAAGCATGCGTTTCAGACTGACAATAGTAAGACCTGTCAGTACCTTCTGCATCTCTGCTCTTCCCAGCATAAGTTCCAGTTACAGATGAGAACCAGGCAGAGCAACCAAGACACTCAGGACATTGGTAAGGACTGTGGTGCTGTGGTGGTTTTTAATAGCAGCCTATATTTATTTTTATAAGAAGAAAAAAGTGGCCTTCAGCTTCACACTACATGTGTAGCTCTACATTTAGAGAGAATGTATAAGGAGAATCTACTAGCTAAGTTTATTTTGAGACAGTGAGTTGGCAATCACACAGAGCTGGCAGCCAGCAGTTCCTTTTAAATAAAAAGGAATCTAAAAATAGGTCATTAGTAATGCTCTCCCATCTGATTAATAGCTTTTGGTATTCTTTTAGGAAAAAAAAGATAATTCCTAAGTGTGATTTGTAGATTTTGCTTAATGTGAAATGCGTTGATTTGATCATGTGGAATTACGGATAAAACGGTGTGAACTCACTAGGGCAAATAAACCAGGGAGCATTTCATGCCGCTGTATCTGTAAGCGGAGAGGGTAGCTGTCTTTATATTCTACTTACTTTTTGGTGGACCAGCTAAGGAATGACACTGATGATAGTCAATTTTCTTCAGATAGGAATTGCCATCTAACTTGTGTGTATGTAATAGAAAGTAAAGTGGCATTCTTCTAGATGGAAAATATCTGATGAACAGTCATTTAAAAAGAAAAAAACAGCCCATGTAATAATAATTTCTTGCCTGCTTGGATCAGAGCTGACTTGTCTGCCTGACTTCAGTGCAGACATGAAAATGCAGTTCTGGTCAGTCTGCCTGCTCAGTCTTTTTGTTCTGTGTTGTTATCTGTCTGCATTCCAGTTGCTGTTAATTGAGATTTCCACCATGCTAGCTGGGATGGAGTCTATGACCCCGTTGCAGTGGAGACTGTGATATAATTATATATGTATATTGCAGCTTTTTCTATTCAGTCAGGTGCAACCAACTTGTTAGTGCATAGTGGGACCACAGGGTACGGCGCTTGGTACTGCGCTTAGTGTTAGCTTGCACTGAAACGCAAAGAAAGGCAGTACATGCAAGGCTTTCATGGCAGGCAAACTTGGTTGCTTGCAGAGGAGGTAGGTGTTAGGCTTTCAGAATCTGGAAAATAGTAGTTCATTTCTGTGCAGTGCAGGTTTCTTTGAATTCAGCAGTTTCAAGTCTCAGTCATTTATAACCAGAAGAAAAACGTGCTCTGGTTAATTATGTTATGCTTCATCATTAAAAGGAAAAACAATGCAAGGGAAAAATTTGCTTTTGCCATATTTTTTCCAATCTAAATGGATTAGTCCTGTTTCTCTTTCCTGCAAATATATAGTAATAAATATATACAATAATATAATATTATTATATAATACAATAATATATTACAATAGGATTTTTTTAAATAAAATACTACAATACAGATAGGAGAAAACAGTAATGAAGTAGCTAATTTAAATAGCATATTCATTACCAATACTGCTTTCCTTCCGTTAGAGCAGTGAAATCCCAAGCAGTATTTGGGAAGCATTATTATTCATCTGCAGAAGCATCCTTTTTTTTTTTTTTTTTTTGCCCAGAGCTGTTAAAACATTAGTTAAAAAAGAAAACAGAAAATGGTGGTTGGAAGAACTCAGCAAAACAGTAAAGAAAAGGACAGGTCAATAAGGACATTAACTTTAGGCTGATCACCACAGAAGCTGCACTTGTCGAAGGCTTCTTAAGGGCTGATTGTGGGTTAACAGCAGAGTAAATACACACGTGCACCTAAGGCTTACAGCGTTCATGGGTTGGAGTAGCAGAGTGATGAGGATTCAAATGCTTCTAAAGACTTCAGAAATACAGTTTTACTGTGTCTAGCAGACTCACGTGTGATTTCAGTTGATAAGTGGAGAAAATAATTTGAGAAAAGGGAGAAGATCTGGTGTGCATAATGGCAGTGAATGAATTTTCATGGAATATAACAGAGGATAGAGACATAACAGAGAGCACTTGATAGTCCCTATGATGTTCCATGGCATTTTTTTCGCTTGCTGCCCAGTGTCCTTAGTGACCTGGGAAAAAACATTTTAACATACACATACATAATGAAAAGAAATAGGTTGGGAAAATAAGAGGTGAGTACCTCTTGGATAACGTTCTTTGTGCATGAATAAAAAGAGATGAGACACAGAGTTCAGGGAAAAAAAGTAGGGAACAATTTTATGGCACATAAGAAAGGATGTTAGCTATAACTTGAGGGATAATCACTTCTTTTATGCACAATTTCTATGTCAATGCAGCAAACAGAACCAGGCACCGAGTTTTAACATGGATCTTTTGGATTCTTGAAAGGGTGTATAGAAAACGAGATCGAAGGGTTAAGTCAGTTTTACAAAGGAAGATTTTAGAGCATGTGAGAATTCTCAGTTATGGGGTTGGCAGAAAACACTCACCTGAAATCCACAGGAAAATTCAGTCTTGTCAGAGGGTACGTACAAGGGCAAGAACAGATCCCTTAAAATGTTTTAAGGGGGTACTCCTCCTCAGGATGTGAATGCAACAAGAGCCAGCATCACTGAGCTTCTGTCACTGTCAGGAAACAGATTTGTGTGTATCTGATCCAGCAGAACCATTCTTACATTGCTCATCAGCTATTTGATGTGGACAGGGAGGTGATAGTTGTATGCTAATTCACATTTTAAAATGACAAAATGTGTTCCACAACTAAACCTTCTCTCTATCTGTGTGTTTATTACAGAGCAGGCTTGAGTTACTGTTGCAGTTAATTTCTGATATATGTACTAGAGGAAGGAATGTCTTCCTCAAATGGCAGTGCTGAGGCTGTGCTTGCCAAATGCGCTCTGCAGTGGTGAATGCTTCAGCATTTAGTAGTGCTGCTGGATGATGCCTACCAAAAAGTAACATTTCCTTTGCAATTTAAAGTGCTGCTTCCAAAAGCAGCTTATTTCCCAGCTGCATCTGTGGAGCTTAAAACACTAGCTAACAGAAAATGAGAATTATCTGCGTGGTTGAGGATTGCTTTTCCTTCATCTTCCCTCTGAACTGACTCCAGGACATCAGTCAAGTTGATGAAGGGTTCAGATGGCCAGATTTCCTTTAGAGGCTCTAACCAGCAAACATGTTGCCACAGCTTATCGAGCTTCTGTGTGAGTGCCAAGCCACAGGAACTTACCTGCTAGCCTTAGGAGGCAGTTAGGCTAATAGATGTGGGCTCAGCTCAGCTTTGCTCTGCATAAGGGGGGGTTAGGCTAGCTTGTATTGTCTCGTGTTTGCTTTCACCTAAGACTATTCACCCAGACAGTTCCCACGACTCAGCTGACACAGTAATTTAACTACAATCCAAAACCTGTTTCTCTCTGCTGCTTAAAGGAATTGGGATTTCAGGGGTCAAAAAGTCTGGCAAACCCCAGTCCACATTGTCTGTTCTGTGCTAGAACATTTAGGATGTTTCTGGCAGGGGAAGTCCCCAAGTTCACCTGAGTGAACTGATGTTCTTGTACCAGGTAGAGATGCTTCCAAGCTGTGATGGTTTTACTCGGGTGGGCAGCCGAGTTCCACCACGGCCTCTCTCTCACTCCCCTTCCTCAAAGAGGAACAGGGAGAAAATACAATGCAAAGGGCTCAAGGGTTGAGATAAGGACAGGGAGATCACTCAACAATTATCGTGATGGGCAAAACAGACCCAGCGTAGGGAGATAGTAAGACTTATTCCCTATTACTAACAAGCTAGAGAAGTGAGAAACAAAGGAAAAAACAAAAATGCTTTCCCCCCCATCCACCCTCTTCCACCTCTTCCCCCCCAGGCGGTACAGGGGAACAGAGGAATGGGGGTTATGGTCAGTCTGTGGTCAGTCTTTGTCTCCACCGCTCCTTCTTGGTCACTCTCGTCCCCTGTGCTGTGGGGTCCCTCCCACAGGATGCAGTCCTTGCCGAACTGATCTCGTGTGGGCTTCCCACAGGCAGCAGCTCTTCAAGAACTGCTCCAGAAACGGGTCCGTACCATGGGGTCCATCCCTCGGGAGCAAACTGCTCCAACCTGGGTCCCCCACGGGCAGCAGCTCCTGCCAGGTCACCTGCTCCTGCGTGGTCTCCTCTCCACAGGCTGCAGGTCCAGCCCGGAATCTGCTCCGGCAGGGGTCTTCCACAAGCCGCAGTCTCCGTCAGTGCAGGCCCACCTGCTCCACCGTGGTCTCCTTCATGGGCTGCAGCGTGGAACCCTGCTCCACCGTGGTACTCCATGGGCTGCAGGGGGACAGCCTGCTTCACCATGGTCCTCACCGCAGGCCGCAGGGGACTTCTGCTCTGGCGCCTGGAGCACCTCTCCCCCTCCTTCTGCACTGACCTTAGCACCTGCAGGGCTGTTCCTCACTCCTCTCACTCTCCCACCTGCTGTGTGGCGCTGCGTTTGTTTTTCCCTGTCTTAAATATGCTCTCACAAAGGCGCAAATAACATCACTTATTGGCTCAGCTCTGGTCAGCAGTGGGGCCCTTACCTAACATGGGACAGCTTCTAGATCCTTTTCACAGAAGCCACCCCTATGGCCCTCTGCTACCAAAACCTTGCCACATTTAGCCAACAAGGCTGTAAGAGTGTCAGGGACTTGTGATAGAGTTAACCAGTGGTTGGATGGAAATTGTGTGGGATCTGGTAGTGTGGACGTGGGGCAGCGCTGCTTGTTCAAATTCTGGAAAATAATTGCACGAGCAGGTTAAAGGAAGTATGGTCTTACAGTTCACTTGGCTTGAGATGCGACAAAGATGACTTGCTTTGCAGACGGAAGTGATGTGCCTGTTCATAAGGCAGCATGGCAGTTTAACAGGAGGTATGAATCTTTGTACTAATAAGGGGATAAATATTTTTCAATTTAGTGTTTTTGAACTTCAGTGTAGCATACAGTTAGGTTAGCATACTATCATTAAATCCAAGCTTTGCTTTTAGAGCAAGCTGCATGGATGTCATATGTATGTACCTGATGGTAGTGCATACTTTTGGGTGTTATGGCTACAGGGGAAAAAAAAAAAGCTTTGAGTTGGTTGTTTAAAATGCATGCCTTATACAAAGAGGTCACATTAGCTCTGTTTTATAATGTGAATTTGTTTCTTCTTTAAAAAAAAAAAAAACAATCGATCTGCAGAGCGAGCTTCATTTAGGAGCCTAAACCTTCATGCAGAGTCTGTCAAAGGATTCAACATGGGACGAGCAATCAGTACCGGTAGCCTGGCCAGCAGTACTTTGAACCGACTTGCTGTCCGACCTCTGTCAGTTCAAGCAGAAATTCTGAAGCGGTTGTCCTGCTCTGAGCTCTCGCTCTTCCAGCCTCTTCCTGGCTCTTCAAAGGACAAGAATGAGAAGACTTCATGGGAAGACAGACCCAGGGTTATGAGCAAATCATTTCATGATCTGAGTCAGAGTCATATCTCAGTTTATCCTCCAAGGAAAAATATTATCGCTGCTTTGGACTCTTCCTCCCAAAAAATAGAGGACATAATGGGAAGAGTCTTTCAGCAAATGCCAAAATTTGATACTGGATCGGCAGCAGGAGCATTAAAACTGAGCAAGTAAGAGTCTCTCTGACCACCCTGAAATACCTTTGTGTACAGTCAATGTACATATGCATCGGTTTTGATTTATTATTCATACCATTATTTTATTACATTGATCCTTCCTTCCCTCTCCCAATTTCCTTTTCCCTCTGTCTGGTTTCCCCTCTCTCCTTCTCCCCTTTAAGTTCAAAATCTCATGCAGGTTTAAGTAGAAGTCCTGAAAGAAAGAAAAATGAATCGGACTCGTCATCCATTGAAGATACTGGTCAAGCCTATGTTGTAGGTCAGCATACAAAGATCCTATGCGGTATTTACTAACTAACCTCTAAAATTGCTTCAGATGTAATGCTTTGATTATACATATTAAGTGGTAGTAATATTTGGACTTAAAAAAGGGATCACACGTTAAAGTACTCCAGACACATCACCTGTAGTTCCAGAATAACTGTAGCAAAGAAATGAAAAAAGACTCCTATGGAGAAAGTAACAAAGCAGTCTATACACAAGTATGCAAAGAATCAATAGTTTATGGTACCGATTGCACAAGTAAGTCCTAGCAGACAGTAAAAATCAAGTTCACAAAAAAACAAGCTGAATGCTTTTTAACTCAATCATTGGATTATGGAACATAAATTTTTAGTAGCATTGTCATGAATTTCTGGTTATAGAAGGTTCCCTGTTAAAATAACAGAAGCAAGGATGACTGACATATTTGCAGCCTTAACTTGCTTTTTGTGTGTTTAATATCATAACATTGATTGGTTACAGAACTTGAGAACAAGTGGGAGAACGTTAAGTTTATGGGAGTTGATAGAAATGGATCTTTCACCCAGAGAGTGGTGAGGCACTGGCACAGGTTGCCCAGAGAGGCTGTGGATGCCCCATCCCTGGACAACTGCACACAAAACAAGGACTGAACTGGGAACCAAACTTTTTCTGGATTAAGAGCATCAGCTGTTCAGAAGTGAGATGAGGCATGGATTTTCTGTAGAGACTGATGGCAGCCATTTATCCTGTGCATTTAGCTTTACAGTTAGTCTTGCTATCATGTGCTAACCAATGATCTCTGGTCAGCGAGTCTGATAACCATCTTAGTTACATGTTGGACATTGCTGCTGCTGGGGGACACATATTCCTTGTGGATGAAACTCATCAGGTGAACTTTAGGGTTTAAAGTTTGAGAAAGTCTGCGCTGCTTTGCTAAAAAGCTTGAATGGTCTTACCTCATTTAATTCCATAACTTAGTACATTTATGATTTCATCCTCTGTAAAGTACAGCCTTAATTACTCAGCATTGCTTCTTGCAAAGAAAATATGGTCCTAAGTGCAAACCAATTTGAATAGAATTATTTGGTCCAAGTGGCTTGTTTCTGCCCAGACTTGCTTGTTACTGTATAAAATCTTACAGGGCTGCTGTTCTGTTGCTTTGTAAAGTTAGGTATATTCATCAAATCGTGTAACAGAATTTAGTCTTTGACTTAGGCCTTTCCTTAAAGCCATGCTAATTTTGTCTGGTTAAGAGTGGCTGCGAAGGCCAAAGCTCTGTCCTTTCTTTAATTCTTTGCCTTTGCATGAGCTACCCCCCTCTCTTAACTTCGAATTGCGACCAAAGTACTTTAATCACCACAATTTGCTAAACCATAACTTCTTTGGTGTCATTTTTCAACTAAGTAATCTGATATTGTGAATGAGCTCATGCATGTTCTGTGTAAAGGTTGAAGCTTCTCTGTAGCTTTACGAAAAAGCCGATAACGTCTAATATTTGCATTCATGTTGCAGGTGTTAGCATGAATAGTTCTGGAAACCTTCCATCATCAACACCATTAAAAGAGAGCAGTAAGTTGATGAATAGCATGTCCATTTAATTATTTCAGTCAGTTACTTTTAATTTGTACTTGTCAAGTGCTTCACTTGAACCTGTCTTGTTTCTTGGCTATTCTTAAATCAGATACTTCTGCCACTTAGTTGGATGTGGAACATTTTGCTAGATACAGCTTCCAATATTTGTTTTGGATGGCATTTTGAGGGAGATTTTTTCATTTGTGTAATGCTTTTCTGCTATGGAGTGTCTGTTCAGTCTGATGCTTGGAAAGTTGTGTTACCTAACATGCCATGCCCTTCCAAGCTCATTTCCCTTACTTGTGAGGCTAATGATGCTGTAGGGTCCCAAAAGACCGTGTTTTGACTTTGGCAGTGGGGATCATAACCCTTTTCCAAATGGAGAAGTCTGTCACATTCTCTCGCATCAGGTTTTTTTTGTTTGTTACTGGTGTGCAGAGCACACTAGGTTTCTGCTGCTGTGGGAGCAATTGTACCATTTACAGCAAAACTGAGCTAACTGTCCAGTCTAAACGAGTTCCATCTTCTACAGGTAGAAAAGTCATGAGGTCAGACTTAGAATACATTGCCTTTTTCTGAATTGCAGGAGACATTGTTGTGGTGGTTTTTGTTGTTGTTTTTTTAGTTGTTTTTTTCCCCCCAAATCATGCTGCTTCTGTCTCTTAAGTGCCTGGGTCTCTTTCAGCCTGTTGAGAACACTCCTAAGTCACATAAAGCTACCGCGAGTGTGCTCAAAGTTGAGAAGCGGCAGAGTCACCAGTCTTCAGAGCTGCAAATATGGAAGTCAATTTAAACAAGATAGGGTCTAGAAGATGTTTCTAATGTTGACTGTTGTTTAAACAAAGGACCATCATTAAGAGAATTCACTCTTAACCTTTAATAACTTAATATATTAAACCTCAGTTTCACTTTTACCAATGTGTTTAAGCCCTGCGTCCCTGAGCAGGGTACATAACCACAGATCTATATACCTGGCTGAACCGAGACCCATCAATTTGAAGATTTAAGGCTCAGGTGAGCTCAGACTACACTAAGTGCTTTTCTTAGGAGGAAACAAAGATTTTACCTGCTGAATTTTACCTGGGATGAGGTGCATTTTTTTTATTTTTTTATTTTTTTTTTATTTTTTACTGTGGCTTGGAACATCCAAGCTGGACCCACTGCTTCAGAGAAGCTTTTCAGTTTATCAGAGGACTTATTTCTCATGGAATGGGATTTAAAGGCAAACCTAAAAGGATGTGCATGTGCAAGTGTTCACCTTGTTCCTGATCAGCAAATGTTGGCTTTTCAGCTGACTCTCTGCAAACAACACAGAGCAGAGTTTCCTCGCCAGAAAGAGAAATCACTTTAGTGAACTTGAAAAAGGATGAAAAAATGGGTTTAGGTAAGTGACTTTAAAATTGTTAAGTTTATTATTTTGTCTGTTCATTTAAGCTAAAAATAAAATACAGTTTTGGTGTTCTGTTCTGAAGTGTTTATCGTAGTACTGAGGAAAACAGACATGAGCTGGATTTCTAAGGCATTTGTTTAAGATGCAAAAGCCTAGGCTTTCTTAATAGCACATGCTACTGACTTGATTGGTGTTAAGCAAGCCTGTTTCTAGGCTTCTCTATATTACGTGTGGTATAACATTTCTGATTATTGTGAAATAATCCTCAGAGAAGTTAGAATTTGAAGTTTGTCTTTGTGTTCAGCTAACACGTGGACACCTCACAGTTGTGGCAACTTGGATGTTTGAAAGAAGAAAACCTTATAAAGCTATTAACAAATAATTGTGTTCTCATAATATCATTGAATGGAACATTAGTTTGAGGTTTAGTGAGTCTGGAAGTTGAGATATTTGGATTCCATTCCTCCTCCTGTTGTTGTTTTTCATAAACCCATGTAATTTTTCTCTTTAATTTGATAACAATTGCACTTGAGGGGGAGGCTCTTTGAAGTATCCTTTAGTGTATAGTTCTGTCATTCCACATAAGACTATTTTCTAAATTTGAAGAGGGAAAAAGTCAACAAGATCATATTGTGCAGGGTCAACACAACATTAAGATAAGAGCTGACCAAAAAGGATAGCAGTTCATATGAACTTTACTTTTTCTTTCCCATGCAATCTGTTACTTTGCTGTTCTGCTAGAGTAGAGGAGACCCGTCATCTTTGACCTTTTTTTTTTTTTCTTGATCATGGACATCTTTGCCAGCTTTACCTTGTAGAATTGACAGATAGATCTTAGAAGCTTCAAAAGAAAGCCCTAGGTATGTTGCACTTCAGTACAGAAAACTGGAGTTTGAAGAACCCAGTTCTTAATATCAGGGTCAGACATTTAAGTAAAGCATCTAACATTTTAAGTGCAAATACATTTCATCTGGTCAGCAAATGGACATACAATGTTATCTTTTTTGTGCATGTTTTTTGTGCCACAGTTGACAGGTAGACAAAGTCGGAATTGCTTACTTAAAAAATAATAATGCAGTAAAAGTTTTATCAAAAAGCTTTAGCGTTTACTTTCATGTAGAATTCTTCGAGATGTATAGATGATTTTCTGTTACTTTACATATGTTAGAATGACTAAGTTTTTGTCTGTTTTGAAATATAGACTTGCAGGGTATTAAGTGAAACTCTGATGACTGACATATTTGCATGCTTTGGGCCTTTTTTAATAGGCTTTCAAATAGTTGGTGGAGAGAAGACTGGCAAACTTGATCTGGGGATTTTTATTCATTCAGTTACTCCTGGAGGGCCAGCTGATCTGGAAGGATCTCTAAAGCCAGGTGAATACTGTAAATTAGGAGAGGTGTATACATGACATAAAAGGCCAAACACCTGTGTAGTGCAGTTGCTATCTATGGCTGCAGAAGTTAGTCCCTAAAATGTGCCAAACTTCAGATTCCTTCAGGGTAACTTAGAAAACCGGTGATGTACGTCTCAGTTAAACGATATGAAAATAAAAGACATTTGCATCACAATAAAAATCGTAAACTTGAAGGAGTAGAAAATGGAAAATCCGTAACAAGAGAGAAGTTTTATTTGATACTATCTCTTGATTGGTACTTTCTAATTTAAAACTGTTTAAACTCCCAATCCATACCAGGATTTAAGGAAAAGTGCATGTAATCCTGTTAATACTATTTAAAAAAAGAGAGAAAATGGATTTTATGCAATATCAGTGCTTATTTGTTTTAGTGTGTGCCTTGAGCTGAACTGCACAGCCTATTTTACTTCTCAATTTCTTCTTTTGCATCCATTCTGCTTATGGCAAAGGAAAAGGTTGAATGAGTGAAAAAAAAAATCAGGAAAAAATAACATGGGAATGTTTGGCAGTTTCAAAAAAGGAAATACCATCAGTTGATTCTTATTAATGATTAGGGTTATTTTTCCCAGCATCAGTTTAATTTTAGTCGTTTTTATTCCATGCTTTGCATAAATATGTTCAGACCTGCACACTCATGTCATCAATGATGGCTGAAAATATGTATGTTAGATTGTATCTGAACAAATCATTTTGTGCAGGACACCGACTCATATCCGTGAATAGCACAAGTTTAGAGGGTGTCAGCCACCATGCAGCATTAGAAATTATAGAGAATGCACCTGAAGATGTGACACTTGTTATCTCTCAGCCCAAGGACAAGCTATCCAAAGGTACGGAGAGAAATATTCTTTACTATTAAAGAGTTCTTCTTTAAGTTTGAGTGATCTGCCTTCTCTGACAACTTTTGTGAAGTCCTTTCTCTGTTTCTTTTAATTCACTGATCTGAGCAACTGACCTAGACATAAAATGCCACCCATAACTTCAGTCGCTTCTGTGAAAACCAAGCTAATATGTGCTTGAAGTTGTGTTTTGGGACTGAAAGCAGACGTGTTGAACTTAGCAGTAAGATAACTCGTGGTAACCTTTAGTGAGGACACACTGCTTGCACTTTAAGATGAAAGTGTTTTACGTGATATGGACCAGTAAAACCGTTCATGGCTGTAAGCTGAGAAATTCCTATAATACTGCATACAAGATGTTACCAGCAGCTCCTGACTGTTTTGTCTCCTGATTTTTCAGCATCATCCAACGCTGCACACCTCAATAACGGAGCCAGGACTTATTTAAGGAGGCCGTCGTCAGTGCAAGACAATGAGGCAGAGTCCTCTTCGGAAGAGCACAACCGGTCCCGCGGCCACCAGAGGCCTGTCTCAGGGAGTTTGTCTGGCTTGTCAGGAGCCAAGCGGGATGGGAGCATGAGTTCCCAGGACTCCAGAACTGAGAGTGCCAGCCTGTCTCAGAGCCAGACTGCCGGCTTCTTTGGCAAACGTGCAAGTGGCAGAGCCCAGCAGGATCTTCAGAACAACAGTGATTTCCAGACTGGGCTTTCAAAAAGTAATGAGAAGAGAAGATCGTCGTCTGACAGTACTCGAGCAAAAATTAAAAGGCCTGGGGTAGTAGAGTCGGTGGAATATTCTGATCGAGGAGATTCTGACATGGATGAAGCAACTTACTCCAGCAGTCAGGAGCAGCAGGCAGATAAAAAGGCATAGTTTATTTCATATGAACATTTCCCATCGGAGTTAAGAGTGAGAATGAAATAGCTGCCTGTGGGTGTGAATAAGGTGAAAGGGTGTGGGGGAAGGCCAGCCTAGCCTGCAGCTAGCTTATCCTGCTAATGGCAAGTGCTAGTAGCTATTTTCTACTAGTTTGGTGATTTTGTTCAAAATGAATGGAGAAAATCACTCCTGTGACTTCCAAGAGCTTTCCAATATCACATCATGGGCATGTCTTAGTTGAGGCAGATTGTGCTTTGGGATGAATGTGTAGTGCTCTTGCTGATTCTGTAGAGAACATGTTTTCAGTTCTTTGATTTTGTCCAGTGTGATCCTTGGGTATAGGCCGCTCCTGAAGATAAATGAATTTACCTGGAAGATAATTTAAATTTTTCCTAGATTAGATAAATTAGTAGTGATGTATCTGGAATGAGTAGCTAGAATAGCAGCTGAACTATCGTTTGGGAGTTCATTATCTAATCAAGGAAAAAATGCTCTTGTTTAATGAGAACTTCATTGCAGCGAGCCATGCCCGAGCAGAGAGCTTGCTGCTTCACCTTGCTGAAAGCACACGAGAAAGTACTATAAATTCATCTGTAACTTGCAATGATCCCTATTTTTGGCTGATGGAGATAGTTCAAGGAAGTTGTAATAATTAATCCAACAGACCCTAGGCTGCTATAATACTGAAGTTTTATAATTAACAGTTTCTCTGTTCCACAACCAGCTCACTTTGACAGTAAAGACTCAGCCGCTGAAGGCCAAGCATGTTTCTGCACTAAAACTTTGACTGCAGCATTAGAGGAGTTAAAGCTATGAGTCTTATGAGTCAGACCGATGGGTCCTTTCCCATGTGGACTCCTTTTGGCTGCATCTGACTCAAAAGCTCATCCTGTGGGGTCCTAACTGCAAACTTCTGTTCTAACAGAAACCTTTCTCTTTGTTTTTCTTTTTGCTTTTTGTTTTAAATAAAGGAATCTTCCTCAGCGAATACAGCACACAAAACGAATTCTAAAAAGGTTACTGCAGCACTTCTTAAACCTGGAGATATCTTTGAGGTTGAACTAGCCAAAAAAGATAACGGCTTGGGAATAAGTGTCACGGTACTGTTTGACAAGGTTTTTAGATGTTTTCTCTTTTTCTCTACTCCCAGCAACCCATTAATTACTAAATTACAAGGAAGCAAAACATTTTCTGGAGTCACTGCAGAGTATACAGCTTTACTGACATAGAAATCATCTCATCAAAGCTGAAAAATTATAATATTTTAAGTCCCTTTTTTATCATCTCCCCTTTTAAGTAACCCTTTTTTGTTGTTTTATGGTAAATCCCCAAAGTCCTAGTAGAATCTTATTGTGGAAACTACTTGCAAGTACAAATAAAAAGATGGTATTTGGCCCCTGCCACCCAGTAACGTGCAAGGGAGAGAAATAAGACCTTTTCTGATGGGCATCACAGGCAGTGGAAGGAGTAGTGTTACCTCAGGGTATCTGAGCACTTCCATGTGTACATGCAGAGTGTTCTGTGTTCTCCCTCTGCTGGTTATGAGGCAGAAAGCAAAAAAATACTGAGATCCAAATTAGACCTGGCTGACACTGCCTCCTTGCAGGGTTACTGCCCTATGAGATCAAAAATGTTTTTTAGTGGATAAATTTCTCACCAGGTTATAAAATTTTGAAGGTAGTTTGCGTTTAGGGCCTGCCTTCCTGCAGAGTGGCGCTGCGGGGTGATGAGAAGAATTTAGAACTGAGATGCACACATTTTTCACAGCTCCTGTTTTTGTTGTGTCTTTAAAAATGCTTTTTGGGTAGCTTAAAATTCCAATATACACATTGCTGGGCTCCCTCTGCCCTCCAAGTCTCTGGAGAAGCTCTGGTGTTGCAGCATTAGCTGTCTGTGAGCCAGAATCACTGAGGCCCTCAAAAAGCAATGCCATTTGAGCTTGGGCAGGCGTTTAAAGCTTAAACCTTCAGACTTCTATGATGTGAGAGAAGGCAGCACTCCTTAGTTTGATGTTACATCGGAGAGGGTGAATCGGAGTAGGACACTGCATGGTGTGCATCTTCTGCTTTGGCTGTTGATGCGTGCTGTGCTCTCAAACATCTCGGAGCGTCTGTGTGCATGCAAGCCTTAAACTCCAGTGCAGAGCAGACGTTTTTGCTGAAATACACCTGTTTGCTCTGAGTGCGTCTGCACTGTGAAGCATTGTGTTTTTTTTACAGTCTTCCCACCCCAGCTTCACTCATAACAAATTGCATGAACATACTTTGTGAAACAGTTTGCTTTTGACGGTTTGGCTGTTCCTTATACGTGGCAGTAGCCAGAGTGCTTCCTGAGTGCAGCTATCCTTGTGTGACATAGCATTTAACTACACAGTGCTCTGACTGCAAAAAGGCTGACAAATCCTGGTTTTGCTCTCCTTTTAGGGTGGTGTAAATACTAGCATAAGGCACGGTGGCATTTATGTGAAAGCGATTATTCCTAAGGGAGCAGCCGAAGCAGATGGCAGAATAGAAAAAGGTAATATTTCACTTGGTTCAATCAGACTCTTAATGTGCAAAATGACAGGTGACTGTCTGTGGTGGACCTGAGGGCTATGCTGTGGCCTAGAAGCTAGGAAATATGTTGGATAAAAGTATGATTAGAGGAGGCACTGAGAAGAAGAGCGGTGTCCCTGAGCTACTGCATTTGCAGTTGTAATTTTATGTACTGTCTCAAATGATTTGACAGGTAATTCTGCAGGTGAAGATAAAATGTTAAGACAATTGCAGAACCAACAGAAATGTGCCGGGATGGTGGAAAGGAAAAATATGAAATATGCTGCGTGATTTCTGTTTCCCTAATGCAGCCTGTGGTAATGCAGAACACTTCTCTGTGCCAGCCATGGAGAGGGCTTTGTTTTATTTGTGGCCCTCTTGCTTGTCGTTCAGGGTAACTTGACACTGAAAATCAATGTAATTGCTATGATTTTTCATGTTTCTAAGCCAGGCTTTATTCTTCACTGAAGAGAGAATTGCCCTTATAGACTAAAATATTTGTAATAAAGATTTTTGAGGTTTGTGGCAGACAGCATTCTCACAGGTAATGCTGGCTTTGACACTCTGTTATCCCAGATTAGTTGAGTTGCAGAGTTCTCTTCTTTGCTCAGAGAATGGAGGGGAGAGAGGATTTACTTCAGTAACTGCCTTTGTTAGCTGAGACTTGAAGGTTTCTGTATGTCATGTATGTTTTACAGATGTTCTGAATAATTTTTCTCAAAGGCTTCATCATTTATTTGTAGGTGACCGTGTGCTTTCTGTCAATGGGATTAGTTTGGAAGGCGCTACCCATAAACAAGCTGTGGAAACACTGAGAAACACTGGGCAGGTAAGTGGTGGTTGTTCATTCCTTCTGTCTGTAGTAAACCGGCCGTTCATGAGGGAATAAAAATAGAGGAAACTACAGAAAGGAATTCTCTGCAGTGTGCTGGTTGTTTCAGGAGTGACTTCTCAGACTCTGTTGCTTCCTGGGTCCCAAGTCTCTCTGTCCATCCAAGCCAAGTTCTGGTGCTGTGTGTGGGTGAGAGATCTGCAAGCCGTTGTTTCTGCTTGACCCTGAGTTTCGTAGGAAGGAAGCTGGGGCATGTGGGTTGGAAAACAGCTCTGGCATGCTACAATAAGGTCCTGAATCTGATCCACTGGGCCTCCATGTGTGCAGCTGTGTTTGCATGTTGTGTGGGTAGCTTTATTTGAGTGTTACCTTTTTGGAAGGCACTAGAGGCTGTCAGCAGTATCTCCTCGTAGTACTGTTCATGGCTGCTGCTTCATCTATGGAAATACATGCGCACCTGAAAATAGCCACTGACTGCACACATCCAGAACTACAAAGGATTACCGTCTGTGCACGCTTTATAAAATGCTTTTAAGTCTTCCCTGTACCCATGTGAAAATCACACCATCTTTGACACTTCTTAACCCCTTCAGAGCCTTATTGGAAGAAAACCTTTTCTAATTCTGCCTTGACAAATAATTTGCAAGCCCAATAGTTTATTATGGAACTTGTCGCTCACAGCCTTTAAAATAAGGAGTGAACTGAGGGCATGTGAGTGAGGGAGGTGTCCATAAAGCTTGCTGCTGTAAAACAACAAGTTAGAAAGAAACATAATACGTGTATTGTCTCTGTGACTGTTGCGACTTAACTAGAGATTGTTTCATCCCTTTAGGTGGTGCATCTGCTGTTGGAAAAAGGGCAACTTTCAGCAGCAAAGGTTCATGCTCCGGTAACACCACAGTGCACGCCTCCAAATCAGGTGGGGCAATGTGAGCCTCAGGAGAAACCAGCGATAAAAGCTACAAATGCCAAAGACTACAGCTTTGTCACTGCAGGTCAGGTCTTCTAGGAAAATTGTCTGAAAGCTCAAAGCATCCTTTAGCTTTATATAACTGTTTTCTCTTATCTTCTGTGAACTAGAAAGGCAGACAGGAGACAAAGCTGGTAGGAATCTCTACCAAGCACCAGCACATAATGCAGTTTCTTACTTTTCGTGCTGTTGCGTTTGTTGTGAAGGTTTCCTTTCTTATCTTGTTAACGTAATTCAGTGGCTATTAACTGTTTCCTCTCTCACTGCTCCTGGTTGTTTCCCAATTTTGCCAGCCTTGCAACTCAGGTTGGTAGCAAGATTGAGTGCTGCTAACTCTGGTACTGCTAAGAAAGGCATACCAAGTGGAGGTGGAGATACTCAGGTATAAATTAGAGCTCCTGTAGATCCTGCTGTTCTGTCTAGATGAGTGTAGACATCAAGAGCTGGGTGAGGCAAGAAGAGGGACTGGAAAGGCAAGAATTTTCTGGCTGACTAGAGGCTGGCACTCTTCAGCTCCTGCTGGGGATGTGTGAAAAGGGGGGGAAGTCTACTCAGATAGCAAAGCCACTTCAGCTGGCTTTTCGTCTTCCTGTGTGGGGTTTACCTTGTCTGTCAGGATCTACCCTTACTTCTCTCACAAATGTCTGATCAGTGGCCAGAACAGTTACACCACTCGACTGTAACAGCCTCCTGAATGGACTGCTTTGGAGATGCCCTGGCTTTCAGCAACTTGGAAGGTGAAGGAGAACCGTGTGAGGGGGAGAGTGTGCAATGTCACATCTGGAGTCGGAGCTCATGCTGCTTTTTTTTTTTTTAATGACCAGCATGGTGTAGGAAATAATGTGTAACTCTTTCTCTTGCAGAGAATACATTTGAGGTGAAGCTGTTGAAGAATAGCTCAGGCCTTGGGTTCAGCTTCTGCCGTGAGGATAATCTTACCCCAGAGCAGCTGGGCTCAACTATTGTGAGGGTGAAAAAGCTCTTTCCTGGGCAGCCTGCTGCAGAAAGTGGGCAGATAGAAATTGGGGACGTCATTCTCAAAGTGAACGGGGCATCACTGAAAGGTTTATCCCAGCAGGTTTGTGCTTTCTGCTGTCTATCTTGGTGTGGTAGCCTGGGACGTCTTGGTGTCTGTGTCTAATACTGAATCCAACTCTGGCCATAGGAAGTCATCTCAGCTCTGAGGGGAACGTCTCCAGAAGTTTCTCTTCTCCTTTGTCGGCCACCACCCGGTATACTACCAGACATCGATCCTTCTTTGTTGGTAAGGTCTATGGCATAGAATATTTTTCTTTTAATTACTGTTTGAAGGTTTATAAATTTGGTCTGGTGGGTTAGTTAAATGCAAAATGGGGGTGGAAAGATGGGTGAACGGCACTCACAGAAATTTTGTTCCTCTGGTAAATTCCTCTATCGTGTACCAAGGATTTCGCAGTTACTAAAAGAATACAAGTCCTCCATAATGTGTTTGTGGTTTGTTTATTATTATTATTATGTAGCCTGAAACATTTGAGATTGGCTGAAACTTTTGGGGGGAGGGGGTTGATTTGTAGAAAATAGGTTTGAAAAGTATGTTCTATTTGTCTGCTTCTGCCACATGTAAAACTGGGGGAAAAGATTGTTATATTTACTTGCTGGACTTGAGAGATGTTCCAAAGAACACGTTACAAAGCACTCCAGTAAGTAAATCAAAAGAACGTTCTGTTCAACAGAAGGATTCTTAGAAAAAGTGACAAAACAAATATTTTAGTTAAAGAGAATATATGGAGAAGTTTGTCTGAAATGTAGGCTTTCCATAAGACAGGGAAAAAAGTGTAAAAGGAATAGCAAAAAATATATTTCAGTTACTTAATTTCAAGTTCACACTGTTAAATCCATTCAAGCCTGATGGCAGAAACCTAAATGTACAAATAAAAATGTAAGCAAAGTAAAGATTAGAGTAAGAAAATGAGATGAACAAGTGGGCATAATAATACAAACAACTAATCCTATAATCCATTTCTAGTAAGGAATACCTTTAGTAAAGGAGCACATAAATTAAAATAAAGGGGGGGCAGTAAATGATCAAGTGAAAATTTTTGTATATAACACTAGCACAGATGGGCATGGGCATGAACACAAGAATTTGGCCATAAAAGCATATGTAAAGCTTATCAACTTTTTTTGTTGTTGTTCTTGGTATTATGTGATGGTTGACCAAACTGTCTTTTATCCTCACCAAAGTTGTTCACTTTGGCTAAACAGTCTCCATTTGGTGTAAATTCTGATGGCTTTTGTAGACTATTGTTTAGCTTTTTGTTTAAAACTTTTTCTGATTCCCTGCTGTGTGAAAACAGTTTGACCGAAGTTGCACCTTAACCATCAGCAGAATATTATGCTCCTCATAGCTTAGAAGCACCTGCCAGCAGGCTCTCAGAAGCAAAAGTGTAGAGTGTATTTGTTTTCCATAGATGATGTTGCAGTTGTTTAGCGATATGTTTCCAAGTTTTGCATAATCCATCTTGGCAAAGCTGCATCGAACCTGCTAAAACTGCACCATACTATGTTCACTGAACTGAGGCTACATCTAAATCGAAGGGGTCGCTGACTGCTTCTGGTAATTTAATGCAGTCTTTGCAACCTTTTTCTCTCTGAAAAATTGGAGTTTGATGCATTAAATCTCCTTGCTTTCTGTAGACTCCCATCCATTCACCCCACCAAGTATTTCCAGATGTCAGCAGAGAAGTTTCTGGTCCATCGACTGGAGAACAGGGTGACAGCTCAGATGAAAATGAAACCATTGATCCGAGCAAGAAAAGACTGAAATCTCCCTCGAGGAGAGATAGCTACAGTGACAGCAGCAGAAGTGGTGATGAGGAGGTGAGGGACTCAGCAGCACAGGTGGGCTCTGGCTGGAGTTCTGCCCTATACCAAACATCAGGTGAAGCTGTGACACAGGCACACAGCCAATATGAGGCATGCGGCAGGCAGGAAGAAGCTGTTCGCACCATCTTGTATTCTGCTCATGAAACTTCTAGCAAGTCAGAGCTAGAGGACGACAGGTACGTTGCTCATAATGACCCTTGCAGTGCTGCAGAAAGTGTTTGCAAAAATAGTTTTTTGGACCTACTCATGGAAATACATGGAATACTTTAGCGGTTTGTATATTCATTTATTGGTGATAGGTGCATTGTGTAACCTGATCCTTGATTTGCTTGTTTATCTTTAGCACTGTGCCATTGGATTTGCCACTGATCCCAACCTGTAGAACTGTTCCTGATGTTACCACATCAGTTTTAATAAACAACTGTTTTGCTACTCCTGCATCTGAGCTGACTCCACACCTGGGAGGAATGGCATCGTTACTCAGCCAGTTGGAAAAAAATGCTGAAGAATATGAGCCAGTAATGTCCTTTTTCTGTCTTTGAGTAATATGAGCATGCTTGTTGCTGTGGCCAGCTGGAAATTTTTATAGCTGTGGTATTGGGAGTGACAGTATAGAAGTTATCAATGTTAATTTACAAAGGGGATAGTTGTAAGTTATACTTGCAGTAAGCTGGAGTTGTGTCTTATAAATGGCACATGTACATCTGCCATTTGTAACCACTGAGCTGTGGCTGTTCATACAAGCGTTGGCAGATGCTTTCTGCCTGGGCTTTTCAAAGTTTTTTATGTTTCCCTCTGAGTGTGGAAGCCTCCCTGTATGCATGTATGCGTTTGTATTTCATGTGTCATCACAGCCTTAGAACGCTTGGCATTAAGCATTTATTGAGCTCTAGGCAGTGTTCTTAGATTAACCTTATATGGCAGTTACCTTGCTTTGTGGTTCTTTGGAGAGAATGGGATAAATCAGGGCAGAAGGGAATTGGGTAGACACTGTTCTTTGCTGCTATAGTATCTATGAATCCCCCAAATTTTCTGCTCTGCCACAAAATGCAGCTTATTTTTAAGATTCTTCTGAGATAGCTTACTGCCACCTGAGAAACATTTGTGTTGTGTATCAGAAGGGACTTGTGCTTCCATAGCCTCCCGTAATCGATTTGCAGATAGAAAAGAAAATGAAAAGTGAGGCTCGATATCTCTTAATCATGAGAGTCTTCCAAGTTACACAGCTGTTCTAGCCTATACTCCATTTGGAGAAGTTTTTCCTCAAATCTTCATGGTGCTGTGTGAGTTTCTGTGCAAGTGAAGTAGATATGCATCTTTCAAACAAAAATTCATGCAAATTAAAAAAGACAAAACATATGCCTGTGTTCAGTTCTAAGAAAAGCTACTGTTGCATCCCATCGTAAGAAAATATATTTGCCTAGTTTAGTTGAATAGCTGTTGCTGTATTGTCTTTCTTGGAAAATACAGAGTCTTTTTATTGCTTGGCAGCTAGTTGAGGGTAAATTAAGGTGTCAGTTTTGACAGGTACCTTGACAACTCCATTTAGATAATGGGCCTTTGGCACAAGGTTAGCTTCATGAAAAAGAGGTTGAAATTAGAGGTAATTACTTGATGCAGCTAAGCTGAGCCTGCTCAGACAGACATCTCAGTACTTATTCAGGCTTGTGTTCCATTTAAACCGATAGGTAAATCCGTTTTATATTTCTGACACTCTTAAATTCCGTGAAGTGTTTGCTTCTGTTCGTATGCATTGTAAAGCACTACTTTCTTTCCCTAGGAAGTAGAGCTCCAAGTCACCATGACCAAGTCTGAAAAGGGTAGTCTGGGCTTCACAGTGACCAAAGGTAACGATAACGTTGGCTGCTACATTCATGACATTGTTCAGGATCCTGCCAAAAGCGATGGGAGACTACGACCTGGAGACCGACTAATAAAAGTGAGAGAATTACCATTTCCACATAGAGTGATTGCATGAAAAGGACAACTTTGACCCTAAAATAAATGTGAACTCCATTGCGTGCTAAAGTAAACATGTTTAAGGAACAAAGGCATGCACATTTTGTGAGGCATAATTAGATAGCAGTTAGACAAAAAAAATAAAAGTAGGAAATAAATATGAGTAACCGCATGCGTTGTCAATAAAGCATCCTTAGTTTTGTGCTTTAATGTCAAGCGTCAGCAACAGGAACAGTAGTGATTTTTTACTCTAACACTGTCTGTTTTATTTGGAACCTAACTGGGAGATGCTTCTTTTTTTTTTCTTCACAGGTTAATGACATTGATGTCACTAACATGAGTCATACAGATGCAGTAAATTTTCTCCGTGCTGCCCCCAAATCCGTCAGACTAGTGTTAGGACGCGTTTTGGAGTTACCCAAGATGCCAGTATTGCCTCATTTACTGCCTGATATTACACTAACATGTCATAAGGAGGAGCTAGGTAACAGAGAACTATACTGCTTTTTTCTCTAGTGTGATTTTTTTTCCTTCAGTTACAAAGCAAGAACTTGATTTTTATTTTTTTTTTTTTTTTTACCTACACAGGTCTGGTGTTATCAGGAGGTCATGACAGCCTTTACCAAGTTGTGTATATTAGTGACATTCTCCCCAGATCAGTTGCTGCCAGGGAAGGGAGTCTCCATGTGCTAGATATTATCCATTACATTAATGGAGTAAGCACACAGGGAATGTCTCTGAAAGAAGCCAAAAGGTCATTGGAAACATCCCTTCCTAAAGTGGTGCTCAAAGCGACTAGGTATGTTGTATGTTGGAAGCAAATGCTTCCCTTTCATTTTACTCAAAAAAAAAAAAAAAAAAAAAAAAAAGATTGTATGAGTATTTGGGTAAAACGTGTTCATGCTCTGATAACTGGTTCACCGGAGTGGTACCAGCTGGCATGTTACTGAGGACTGATGCCACAAAAAGGGGATGTATATTCTCAATTTCTGTGCTTCAGTGGAGAAGGGTATTTGGTACTTGTTGTGTTTCATGTTTCTAGGGAACACAAGGCAGTGTCCAGCTATGAAGCATAAGTGTTCAAAGTATCGTTTTCAAAATATAACACACGTTGTTTTAATGCAATTATCCCCTTTTTGTTGTTGTTTAAATCAAACTGCTACTGAGTATTCTGTAAGCATAAAAAGGAGATTGAACTATTTAAGCACTGACAATCAGTTTATCATAACATGGATGCTCTGGCACAGCCTTGAATGCCAAAACCCTCTGGCACGGATCTTAGTCTACCCTTGCATTTTCACTAATCCCTGCTGCTTCTGTAATGGAATACAGCAGCCTAACAAACTCTCCAGATTATTGTGAGTTTTAGTTGTTGCTTGGGACAGAAAGCCTAGTGACGTTTACCTCATTTTTGAAATATTCCAGCCATGCTTGCTGTTCTTTGCTCCCTCTCTGCCTTTCTCCTTTCTCCTCTTTTCTGTCACAGAGGGGGAAGAATTTTGAGGTCAAATCTTTTTGTAGGAATCCAGAATGAAACTCCAGCTCTAACCAAGTCTTGGTTCCTTCCTGAAGTAGGAACTGACCAAACTACCAGTGCTTTTATCTCTATTATAGAATATTTTAATGTTCCAGAGTTCTTGTAATAGACAGAACAACTAGCAGTTTTATTGGTCATAAGATATTGATGTATGTATGTGCAATAATCATGCTTTTATTGATTTATATACGTTAATACACATTTCTGTAAACATTTATTTTCATAGAGATGGTCATCCAGTGCTTCCAAAGTCCAAAAGCCCTGACAGCTCAAATTCATGGTCAAAAAAATCTAATGGTAAGATTTGCTTGGTTACTTATGGCAGCTGAAATGCATGTGTCCATGAAAATGAAGGAACTTGTATGCATCTTAAGATGATATCCGAGTGCAGTTGCTGCACTGCAACTCCATGTACTGAGATGAGCTCCAGCAGGTGTTTGCTGGCTCTTTGCTTTTAAAGCTCCACTAAAAGAGATTCAGCAATAGTCTATGTTTCTGTTTCTACTGTAATTTAGAAATTTTCTCTAAAAACAAGCCAAGGAGTAAGTTCAACTGATCTTTTTTGATATATGTGTAAAAATAATATTATTCTACTTGTGTCCTGTATCTTCTGACCAGGCATAAAAATATAATTTTGTTACATTTGCAAGGGCTTCAGGTCATCTGTTAATCTTCTTTTTCCAGACCGATCAAGCCCAAACTGATCTTATCATTCCCTCCAGTTTGTTTACATTGAGCTATTTTCCTCCTCAAGCATGGTGTCTCCAGTCACACACATGACATTGAGTGAGGCTCACAGACAGGCCAAGCAGACAGAAATAATTGGTTTTAGTTTTCTGTAGACAGCATTGTTGTTAATGCTTCCTGAGTGAGATGAGATGAACTTCGTTTGGCTAAATAGTACCTTGTTCACTCACTTAAATTCAGGATGTTTTACCACCTACATTTGTGTCCCTGCTGAACCCATGTTTATGCTGTCACTGTCTGAAGCATTTGTTTCTTCCATTGAAATGTGGTGCTTGGCATTTGTTGTGATTCATCAAGGCCTTGTTTTTCACACTTGCCCTTAATGTATCAAGATAGTTTTGAATATTGATCTCACCTTGTAAAATTACTGAACTGTTCCATTTCATTGTTGCTCACATACTCGACAGCTATGCTAACCTTTCCGTTTCAAAAGACTTAGTCAAGATATTGATTAGGAAGATGCCTTTTAACTGAATCTGCAAAGATACCACCTTAAACTCCCTTCTCTTAGATGACTTGTCATGCATAGGTTCACAACAAGCAATTCTTACCTTTTGGCAATTCCATCTAAATGCTTCTCAGCTTGTAAAAGCATGTGTAAGGAAATCCAGAACTCCACTAGAAGCTACGTACACAGGATCAAGTGGTTCCTCTTTGTCTTACTTATTATACCAGTAATATGACGTCTGACATAAGCAATGGTCTTATGTATCATGGTATCACTCTTTTTTCTTGACAAAGAAGGGAAGGTACCTTAGAACAAGGACCAAATAAGTCAGATGATGTTTACTGAAAAATAAACAAGCAAAAAAATAACAGATGTTTGCAGGGTTGTAATCTATACATCTGAAGGGAAAGGAAATCATATCCTGTTTCCCTAAGATGCCAGTGTTGCCTTTAGACATTAAGTTGTTACTCTACTTATTAACATTTGTCCTTGTTTAAAGTTGGTTATTTTTATGAGCAGTCAAGCTTCCCCTTCTGTTGAACTTTATTTTATTATGGCTTTTTGAAGTTTTAGTTTGTCAGATGTAAGCTTGGCAATGTCCATTAATCAGGCTGGCAGAAATGTTACTCATTTCACAATGTAATATAAAACATCTTGTTTATTTTGTAATAATAACTGATGGGGACTAATTTAATTATGGTAAAAATAATGTTCTTAAGTTGTTGATTTTCTTGCCCATTTTGTTTAGGCTGTTCTCATGGTGATCCCTGTGATAAAACAGAAAAGACAACGGATGCTTATGGGCCCAAGGTAAACATTTCCTCTATGGTGTGCATTTTCATTAACTAGAGAAAAGAATATAGTTTATACAAGTTAGAGTTTTGTTCCTTTTCCTTTTTTAGAGAAGTTAGTTTGATGTAATGCACTGTTTAATTATGCAAATTCCCTGTTGCCATTTGTTATGAAAAATCAGTGATGATAATGAATATACTAGTTTTGGGAATTCATCTTCTCTTTAGGATTGCCTTATAGAAAGACAAGTGATCTTATGAGAGGATGCAAGGCTATTATCTATTCTCTTCCCAATTCCTGCAGATACTTGCACGTTACATCACCAGATTGTTTTCTCTTTTTCACCTTTTTTTCTGAGAAAAAGGTATAATGTGGCACCAAAAGAACTGAAGCTTGCACATTTTGTTGAGGACATATAATGTGAAATGTTACTGTGTGTTTTCTTGTAGTAGTTAATTCTTCATCTCTGTGTGTCTTTTTTTTTAATTATTTCTTTTCCTTTGCTAATGTCATTTGAAACTTCAAACACACCTCAAAGCTGCCCAATGGGCAAGTAGAACTCTGCCCACCCATCACCCAGCTCTCTCAGATGAAATAGGATATGGCTAGTTTCTTTCTGTTTTTTTGCTAAGTGGAGCTGTGTACTTTTTACTTCTTAAACAGCTTAAAAAGATGCCAAACTCTTTAAGAGTTAATTTGTAGTGTTCTTCACTTTATTAGGTCAATGGCAATGGCATCCTAGGACCATCTCATGCAAACACAGAAACTAATACCCACCACACAAAAGGACTGATGAATCTCACAGGGTCTGGAGATGCCTCTTCCCTTGGCTTTGCCACTCAGATAGCAGATGTTTCTAAACACGGTGACAAATCAGGTAAGAAGAGATGAGATAAGGGACAATTTGTTTGTGGGTGAAAGAGAATCAAGGTAATAGAGTTTGAATAGACTGAAATTAGTCAAAGCTAGGTTGGCAGTCAACATTAAAAGATCATCTTCAAGCCCCATGGTGTGCTCTTGAGGAATTAGTTCATGTTGGAAGTAGATATATGAAAATTGGATTTTGTGTCAGAGGGAAATGAGGGAAAGCCATGGTAGCAGCTAGGAATAATGCCTTGGTGTCTACCCCTCTCTTTCTCCTCGTTGTCTGCCCCCAGCCCACTTTGGGAAAAATTGACGTTTTATACTATTTGTTTTTCAGAAACAGAGGTTCCAGATGATGAATATTATGATGAAGACGATCACAATGAAGTTGTCCAATACCTGTTGGATGTTGTAGATGAGGAAGCCCAGAACCTCTTAAATCGTAATAATGCTACATCAGAGGCCCAGAACCTTCTACACATCAAGAAGGCCACATCAGAAGATCATCTCTCAGGTACTGTGAGCCACCGAAAAAACAGATGACTAGAAACAACATGCCTTGTAAAATAGATGCTGAGTAAGCTGCAGCAAGTGTGACAGGCGACATTGAATTGTTTTCTGAAGTGAAAGTTTCCAAAGTAAGCTACAAGTGGTTGCTGTTTCCAGTGAACTTCGGGTGCAGTTTAGTATGTCAAGTTCTAGGTTGATAAATCTGCATCATTGCATTCAGTAATCTGGGAGAAAGAATCCTGTTCTGTTCTCAAATTGTTTCATGAGTGGAATTAGTGTTTAGGTACCTAGTTCTTTAACTGTATTCACACTTCTGGCATTCCAATGTCACCTTGATCGCAGATTGCAAAATGTGGAAATGTGTTGAGATCTCTCAAAACCAAACAGTTTGTTCCAACATGCTTTATCTCTTAGGAAAACTGTGCATTTTTTTGGTAGCTGCTTCCTTTTGTGCAGCTTTCTTTTCTTTTTTTTTTTTGTCTCCTCAGCTGCAGTTGTTACTAACTGAAACTTAGTGTGCAGTATGGTTTTGTTGTTCTTTGTGATATCACACTATGGATGCTCCCCACTGCTCAAGCAAGACGCTTGCTAACTTGTGTAGAGTTTCCTTTCAGAATTGAAGATAAACCTTCCAAAGTTGTAACTACTTCAGCTTTTTTGCTGCTCTTTAAGTTCGTTGGGTTATTGTCACCTGTCGTTATATTAGAAATCAGGGAATACTGAGGTTCTGGCTGTGCCAGGACCTTACCTGAGGAATATCATTTGAGTTCCACTACTTGCAATTTCTTTTAGCTGCGATCTGCTCTTTGCAAATGAACATATATTGTACATTTAAGACAGGGCAGCAGAGAACTGCTATAGCAGCCAGTTTTTATTGAGAACGTTTGATTAGGACTTGGTAATACAAGGAGAGAGTAGAAGCCTTGTTTATAGCTGCTGCAGGTCTAAATGTAATTGAATTGCTGAAACACTGTTGACATGGGAATCTGATGATTTCCTAGCACTAGCCTGCCCATCTGTTAAACTGTGGCACATACATTCCGTTAGCTGTGCAAACAACCTCTCTTTTAATCACAACTCTTCTGTTTAAGAAGGAGGAAGCCATAAGTCTGATTCTTCAGCACGCTGGTAGTAATGGGACTTAAAAGTTGTTTCTTGATTATTCTGGCGCCTGTGAATCCTGTTACACATGTTTGGCACTACACAGGAATACATGTCTGAGAAGGTAGTTTCAGGATAACTTTCATTGTGTTCATGCTGTATCTTCTGCATTCTGATTTTCCTGCTACTTAGAAATGAATGGGAAGCTGACAGAAGATAAGTCTGAAGATACTGACTGTGATGGGTCATCTTTACCTGAAGATTTTTCAGAGGTGAGATGGCAATAAGCTGGCAGACATGTCTGCAGATTTTGTTGTGTCAGTCTGTTTTAATTGATTGTTTTACTTATTTGTATAGGCCTCATGGAAATAACCTTAACGTGCATTTTAAATGAAGATATCTTTGTCAATAGTAGCTTTAAATGGTGTATAAAAAGTTATTTTTGAAATAGTGTATGATTACTCTTTAATAAAATAATTATGCAAGAGAACGAAGTATGGAATTAGCATAAACTTATTCTCATATAAAACCATTTTTTGTTTTGTTCCATGTGTGTTTTTTTTAAGTGATAAAATACCTCATTAGTGTTACTTCAGTCATTTAATCTCAAAAGTTGCCTTGATTCCTGCTCAAATAAGGGAAGTAGTCACAATAAATATTGTGTAGATTTATCTTTGCAACATATAAATTTGAGGCCTCTTTTCTCCGTACTTTTTGCTAGAATTCTTTCATTAACTTGAATACCTTCTACATGTGATTTACCCTACATTATTACATGTCCTGTTCTACATCAGTCACTAGATGCACTAGTATGGTTTCACACTTCAGATTATCAGAAGTCCTTTGTATCTGCCATATCCTAGCTGTTGTGGATTTCTCCGTCCAGTCAGGGAGCGCTGAGAGACAAAATGACCATCTGGCTCTCTGTCATGTTCTCTAGGAGATCCAAAAGTAAAACTGACTACGACAGTAGAAACTTCCAGGATGGCCTAATAAGCATAAATCCTTTTGCGGAGTTGTTCTTTCTCCAAAAGAGAATTTAAATGCCCTCTTCTTTGCTGAGTCATCTTTGTCTTTTGAGGAAGACATAGATAGGAGTACCTAGAATTTAGAGGTAAAGCCCTGTTCTGTTCTTTATGGCAGTGGTGGCTTTTCAGGATGCCTAAGTATTCACTGTCAGACTTGCCTCATAAGAGGTTTTTAAGGATTACAAACAAAAAAGTCAACTGGAAAAAATGTGGATGGCTCTACTGCTGCCATGAGTCAGGAATAATTTTAAGATAGCTGTTGGCCTTGTTACAGTGCAGCCTTCTTCCAAGTGCTCAGTGTTCTTCTTTGTTATTTTGCATTAGTGAGCTAAAATAGTGAAGTCTTACATTATTTGATGCTCTGAATTTAGTCCCCTTCAGAAAAACTCTGTATAACTGCTCACATCCTTGATAATTTAGAGTGGATGAGCTTTATGACTATGATCTTGATGTGTGTGTTTTTCTCTTCCACTAGCCAACACATTTAAACGGTTGTGAAGACCATTGTGAAGAAAAAGCTGTGCCAGAAAGGTAAGATTTCTAGTATTGCTTGAAAGTAAACCCATGAGATATGAAGCTCTAAAGAGAGCTGTTATAATGCAAATATAGCATACATGTGTGCACAGGGAGAAGAGGGATATAGGTAATTATGTATGTAATGTCTTGTTGAATTGCTGTCTGCCTGTTCTTGTTATTTAAAAGGTTACAATTCACCTGAACATTAGTCACCTTTCTGTGGTATACTGTGCCCTGGCTGTATTTGTTCCTTTGATATATGGTTTTAACATGTAATTAGGACATGCGTGCAGTCCGTTTCCACTTGGGTGCTTGGGGCTTCCTCTTCTTACACGGAAAACTAAGTATGCGCCTGGCCATGTTACCAGCTTTTGCTTTGAGACACCTTGAATCTTGGAAATACACATAATGGTTTCGCTGCGTAATATTTGTCCTTACTCTAACTAGTGCTTCAGTCAAGATGTATGTCGCTGTGTTTTGATAAAGCCTCTGGAAAGTTTGTGTTGAATCTTGGCTTCAACAGGGCCGTTATGTTGTATAGATACTTGATATCTTTATTGCCATTCTCAACAAAGGTAGAAAACTTGCAGTTTAAAATAGATACCCTAGTACATACATGTTGAATTATGTGAATGGTCCAAATATTCTATTGGTTGTTATTTGACTGCTTTGCCTTTGAAATGTCATTGCAGTGATTATTATTACTAGAGTAATATTGTCTGAGTTCTTCCCCTGCTGTCATCATTTTTTTTTTTTTTTAATCCCCAGTGGTGACTGAAAAAAAGGGGGGTGGGTTTTGTTCTTTCTTGTTTTTTTGCGTTTTTTTTTTGAGATCACTTGTATGGATCTGGTCCAGAGGAACTTGTAGCTATAAATTACCTCCTGCTAATGTTTCATTAGATTGCAAATGTGTTATCTCTGGGTGTTGTTTCTTATGTTCCTTGTCTTCTTTAGGTCACCTCCACAACCTCCCTTGAGTCAAGCAGATGAAGATGAAATCACGTGGGGAAGTGATGAATTGCCAATTGAATCAATCAACCAGGATCGTGTAAATAAAGGCAAGAACTGCCCCAAATCATCAATTGAAAACTGAGGATCACATTAAGGAGACAATATGTCAGAACTGAATAGTAAAATGTCTAAGATGTGTTTTGAGGGTGTAATGATAGGTATAATGGGAAATATAACAGCTCTACTACCCACTGGAAAGGACCTTTACAACTATAGTATCGGTGTGAGAGCTGATCAGAACAAGTATTGTCAAGATTTGGCCTCTAGTTGTAGAGTTGAAACCAGTTCTCTCCCATAGTATCTATATGACAAAAACTGTAGCAACATTTGATGGTTCGTGTGGTTTAACCGTGATCAAATCAATACCTTGTGTGCTTGAAGTAGTACTTACATGTTCAAATTGTGCAATATTTTCCCTCTATATTGAGTCTCAGTTTTCCACTGTTGCTCAATTTGGCAGGGTGAAGTACTGCTAAGTTTGATGCATTTGGCAGAAGCTAGTCTTTTCCTTTTGAGATAGGATTAGAAAAGTCAGCTCCTGAAATTCATACACCGTAGCATTGTGTCTGTAGTATCTGTATTCATTAAAAGAAGTAAAGAATAATCCACGTAAACCTTTTGCCTAAGCTAGTAGATGAAAGGACACTTAATTGCAATAGCAGAGACTTCTGGTTTATGATTTTTTTTTGTTTCAGAGGAGCGCTGAAGGTCTGACAGAAAGCAGGCTTTATTGGAGAAGACAATGTTTTAAATGCATCTTACAATTAACATTTAAAAGCCATCTTGACTATAAGCACTACAGATGAATTCACAGGATGTGATGTTTATTTAACTGGAGACTTCTGAACTCATCCATGTTTATATTTATGAATTTAGTAGATTATTGTTTTTAAGAACCTACATTTAAAGTATATATGGAGTTCATTTTAGTTTACTCACTGTAAGTTCAGGAAAACATTCCATTTGGTACCTGGATTAATGAAAGCCAATTTTGCTTCTTGCTGTTTATGTTAGTTACTTTGTTTTTGCCTGTCAAACTGAGAAACTATCTACAGAGGTAGCAAATAGTGTTGAAAAGACTGTTTCGCTCAAAGATGCTTTATTGGTCATGCCTTTTTTGTAAAAGATAATAATAACATATGAGTCAGTTTCCTGCATGGCAGGAAAACCATATATAACAGTAACAAAGAAATCTAGCACTGCACTGCATTTTATGTTGCCTTAATTTTAGCTATTTATACAGGCATTTAAATCAGCCTTATTCTTCTGCTAGATTTCCCTTTGGTGACAAATGAAGAGATCTCTTCGCTCCCTACTGTGAATGTGCTCCCTGGAGGCAAGTACTCAGGAGCCAAATTGAAGTCGGTCATCAGGATGTTGCGTGGATTGCTGGAACAGGGAGTCCCTTCTAAAGAGATTGAAGTGAGTAACTATTTGTCCTTTTAGGTCCTTTTTTCTAAAACTTTGCTTTTTAACAGGATGAAACAGTTAGAAATAGAATGGTTGATTCATCACTGCCTTTAAAGACCACAGCGCTTTGATTTGCAGCAATTTAAAAGGATGAAAAGACTTCCTTCACCAAACATCTCGCCCTTCCCCCCGCCAGCTGCTGAGAGATGAGATGAGGTGGAGCTGGCAGTTCAATTCAAAAATGTTTACGTCATTCTTATTTTTAGTAAATTTCTGGTAAATTCTTATTTCATTTCTCTATCCTAAATGGATATGCAGGCATGGATAAGGTAAATAAATGCTGCAAAATCTAGCTGCAGAATGAGAAAAGTCCTTTCCATGTCTCAACATTGTTAAACTCTGCTTTAGGAGAAGGAGCTGAAGTATTTACTAGATCACAGGGTTTTTTTCATTGGTTTGTTTCACGGTGGTGTATTTTTTTAGGTATCTGACATTAGCTTCCTTTCTGTGACCCAATTTTTGTGCATATCCACAGTAGGATTATTTTCTTTGTTTTGTGTCTCTGAGAGACTGCTTTACCACTTGTCATCATTCATTGCATTGTAATGTATGAGTTACTTCTTCCTTACAGAATCTTCAAGAGTTAAAACCGTTGGATCAGTGTTTGATTGGACAAGCAAAGGAGAACAGGAAGAAGAACAGATACAAAAACATACTTCCTTGTAAGTCCTAACTAATCTGACACTTTGTTGATATTTTGTATCCATCTGTACGGTCACGTGAATTGGATCACAAGTTGAGATGGTTTGATTCCCAGTCCCAGTTCTACTGCTGAGTGGGGAAAAGTTAATATATCATTTTCTACAAGTTTAAATTGAATATTTATAAAGCAGTTTAGTATTGGTAAGCAACAAATTCATGTGGTAGGTAGGGATGGATGTCCATGGGTTTGGCATCTATTTGAGAAGATTCCACTTATTAAATGAGATAGATTTATGGAGCCAGAGAACTTTTTTTTTCAGTTTTACCCATGTACACTTGGGAATAACAAATATGCAATTGCCAGTAAGTTTCCTACAATAAAAGTTGGTTTGTTAGCTGGGAGATGAGTTGAGGAGTAGTGAGAACTGACAGAGGCTACCTCTGAGTGAAGAATACTCCAACTCAGTTTCAAAGGTGATGCAGTTTTAGTCACATACCCTGCCTGTCTGTTGGTTAAGTTTCTCCCCTAGCTATCTTCTTTTTTCAAGAAGTACTGACTTGTACCTTAAAGCAAGTATTATATTGTTTTCTGTTTTTTTGGGTTTTCTTTTTAATAAAATTTGGTAGCATCTTTGGAGATAAGCACCATGTGAGTGTGCAAGGCTCAGCATCTCTATTGTGTGAAGGTCTGATAATGTGCATGCATAGCATTAAAGTATTTCTGTTGCGTTGGGATTGCAGATGATACCACTAGAGTACCTCTTGGGACTGAAGGTGGATACATCAATGCCAGCTTCATTCGCATGCCAGTGGGGAACGAAGAGTTCATTTACATTGCATGCCAAGGACCTCTCCCTACTACTGTAGCGGATTTCTGGCAAATGGTTTGGGAACAAAAATGTACTGTGATTGCCATGATGACTCAGGAGGTTGAAGGAGAAAAGATAAAATGCCAGCGTTACTGGCCAGATGTACTCAATAAAACCACCATGATAACTGACAGACTACGGCTTGCTCTTGTAAGATTCCAGCAGCTGAAGGGCTTCATCATTAGAGTGCTGGAGCTAGAAGAGATTCAGGTAAGTGCATCTCATTTGGCACGTTGAGAACTTCTTCCTGGGTGTGCTGGTGTTTCAGTTCTCATGCTTGTGACTTGCCTGCTTTCAATTGCAATGTCCATGTGGAGATGTAATATGGAGCTTCTCTCTGGCCAACGAATGTTACTGAGCAACTCTTCTGCCTTGCAAGTTGTGCTACTCGGTGACTTTTTACAAGAGAAGGCCTGGTGGGCCAGAAGGTGATTTTATGATGCTAATGTGGCTCCTTAGGTGCCTTTGGTCACGTAAACAGAAAGATGTATCAGGATGTATCATTATTCAGTCTGTCTGGTTCATTCCTGTGTATGATTAACTCAGCCTGCACATTGAACCTTATACAGTGTAACTATCAGCTAGGAGTTTAGCTCGTGGCTTCTCTTGTTTCACTGGATTAGAGACCACTTTCATGGGGCAAATCCGTCTCTTCAGAAAGTGCTTTGTTTGAGAACTTACCTGCCTTTTTCTTCATTCTATGTGTAACATTTTGTTGTTCCTGTTGTTCTTAAACCTCAGACAGGTGAAGTACGGCACATTTCCCATCTGAACTTCATTGCCTGGCCTGACCATGACACCCCCTCTCAACCAGATGACCTGCTAACTTTTATCTCCTACATGCGGCATGTCTACAAATCGGGACCCATCGTAACTCACTGCAGTGCGGGCATTGGCCGGTCGGGGACCCTCATATGTATAGATGTAGTTCTGGGGTTAATCAGCAGAGATCTCGATGTAAGTACCTGACAGGATGAGTAAGATGTACTTTTCACTTGCAGGAGCTGCTCAATGGGAGTTGATCAGTTGTTTCAAGAAAATGCCATGCTTTCGAGGTCAGCATGTAGATCGCATCTTAGTGTAACATAAATGAGGATGTACAACAGCAGCAGCTGTGCAAATGTTTCTTTAATGATGAGGAGGATGCAGGAGGGTGCAGGGAAAGATCTGACATCTGGTTCTTGGATTAAGTCAGGGAATTTCTTTAAGTGTCCTGGTTGTTGAGAGCTCAGAAACACTATATGAGGTACTGCTTAACATATCCTAGGTTGTGCTGCAAGGAGATCTACTGAGCAGATTTTCAGAGTGTGGCTTGGGAATAAAAGTGTATTGCCACATCAGCTCAGGCAAGTGAAGGAAAAGAGTTTAAATGCCTACCTTATTGGCTGGATGTACTGACAGATCTGAGAAACCCTTACAGTAAATGATGGTAGAGATGACAGATGTGACTCTTGATGAGCCAAAGATTGATGCGCAGTTGCAGAGCTGCTAAAGGCAAGCAGAATATATGTATAGGCAACAGAATCCTATTCTTAGTGACAACGTAACTTCTGTGTTTGAAACAAGTAACAAAAAAAAAACATCAAAAACACATGGTGCAAACACCTCATTCTGAGACAGCACACTGCTCTCTAGGGTGATCCACAGGGGGGTGCTAGCCTCCTTAATGTTTGTATCCTTCACTGGACCAGTGTAGCAAATGTTTTTGTGAATTTTGTAGAGGTGAGCTAGAATGTCATCAGCAGGGTTTCCAAGCACCCACTAAATGTCTAGAACTCGTATAGACCTCTAGAAATTAAAAGCATTGTGTTAGGTTGGGATGAGGGGCTCTATTTTCTGTACACTCAGTTCCTAGTATGTGTAAGCAAGAGAGCCAATAGAGGCACACAGTGAAAGGAAAAAGAGAAAGGTATATGGTGCAGGAGGGCCACATCCTTATCGCTCCAAGATGGCTCATGCTGGTAATCTGCCAAACGTGCAGGATACACTGAACTGCAAATCGTCTCACTACAAAATGTTTCAGGTAGCTAGTTGGATTCCTTTGTGTGATGCTCATTTTCTTACATGCAGTATGTCTTCTTTCAACATTTCACTTGCTGTTTGTTTTTGTAGTTTGACATCTCAGACCTGGTGCGCACGATGCGTCTGCAGAGACATGGGATGGTTCAGACAGAGGTGAGTCTGGCTTCTCCAGATTCAGCCTTCCAGCTACAGGAAAGATGCTGGAATTCTAACTGACGTGCCAGGAAGCTTTTTGTAAGGCATGCAGTGGTTGTCTTCATGTCCTCTAATGTGCTGTTTGTGTTGGGAGAATTAAATCGTATGCTCTGTGCTCTTTCAATTTGTGGTTAAAAAAATAATAGTATGAGCTGGAGTTAGGGTTTTCTTCTTCTAAAGCATGTGTTAGAGTAGAAATCAGATGAGCTTTTTTGTCAAAAAGCATTGCATGCTGAAGCGAAAGCCCAACTATATAGCTGCTGTGAATCGCTGAAATTACTGGAGACATCTTGAAACCGCCTTTTAGGGGGAGGTGTTTAGAAATAAATTGAGTGTTTTAGGGGTAATCTGGATTACTCTGGAGTAAGATGTTTAACCTTACTTTGGATTTGCACCACTTTTTGAACATGGAGTTGTCTAACTGCAGTTAAAAAAATAAACCAGAAAGAACCATCACCCCAACCTCTCCAACAAAACAAAGATCAGCTCTCAAACATGTATTGACCTAAAAAAACTAAGATTTTAAGATAAAATGCTCTGTAATCTGAGTTCTCTATTAGTTAATCTCAGATAGTAATCTGACGTCTCTGTTAGTTGGAGTGATCAAATCTGAGTTATCTATCTGAGAGTGATCAAATCTGAGTTCTCTATTAGTTGGAGTGATCAAAGATCTTTAAAGGTCACTTGCTATCTTCATTTCTGCTTCTGTGAAGTGTTTAGTCTATTCTAGTTCACATCAAAAATGAAGCAAAAGGAGGATGAATGCCCTATGTAAAACTATACCTTTAGTGGCAGGCAAGTGCCTATCCTTGTTTGAAGTTGAGGTTGTATATTTCTCAATTGTCTATTTTTCTGGCTTATTCTACTATAGAAATATTATTGAAATCAAGTGCTGTGGCAGGTGAGAGTGAATTGCTTAGGAGGTGCAAGCATTTTTCATGTGTACTCTGATTTCCTTTCCCTTGCAGGATCAGTACATTTTCTGCTATCAAGTTGTCCTTTATGTCCTGAACCATCTCCAACAGGAAGAACAGAGAGGGAAATAAAATACTGAATGGAAATGCTTTTAAAACAAGGAAGCAAGGAGATGTAAAGATTCTCACCTGTTTTATTTGTTCTGCTAATATTATTCCAGTCATTTTCTTCAGTTGCTGTCAAATGGTTTTTCTAAATAGTCTCTTCATCACTCCAGATAAGGTATATAGTATATGGAAAAGGGATAGCTCATGCAATACCACTAGTGTCTTACGCCCGTGGACACATCTGTGAGATACTTGTATAACAGTAAATAATATTTAATAACAGCTGCATTTTTTGCAGCATCCTTAATATGTGATTAAGTACTGAAATAAAAATATTTTAATTAAAAAAAATGAAGAAAAAAATAATCTTATAATACCTCCTGCAGTTCTGCAACTGCTCTGGGGTATTTGTTTCTTAGGGGTTGGGATAAAGCAGTATTTTTGGCCTGGTCAACTTTATTACGAAGACATTTTACTAGTCTCTTTGAAAAGCTTGTTTATGGCACAGACATTTTTGTCCTTTTAGTACAGTTAGAACTATTTTATAGAGGGTATCTTGAAATCAGTATTTAAGGTTTAAGAGATGCCTTTTAGCATAAGGATAGTAGTGAATGTTTACTGTAAGTATCACAGTTAATAATGTTTACTTGATAGAGTTTCATGTATATATTTATATACTTTTACAAAAAAAAAAAGTTGAATTATCAGATGTCTAACCTTAAAACTTATTAGGCATCGCTACTCTGTAAATAAAAATACACTTAAAATACACTGATTGGTGGATCTGGGTATTTTTGTGTCCTTTTACTGATTTCCCTGGCCTAACAGGGCATCCTTCCCCAACACTGTGGTCGCTACACTTCTTGCATGATTAGCAACAGAAGGGCCCTCCTGGTGCCTGTTCTTCAGTATCCATTTGAGAAAAGCTACAGAACTGTGGGTTCCCTTCTAGAGAGCTTCCACACTGGTGAAAGGAAGAGGTATTTTCCCTTCCCTTCCCTCCCTGTTTTTTGGCATACATGGGCATTGAGACCTACGTCACATTTTGTGGTGGGTTGGTACTTGGATGCTGTGGCAGTGAGCTGACAACAACGGAACCTGCTCTGCTTAAACCAGCCACGCTTGATGGGGAAGGCAGGATACTGAGTTCTAAGTAACTCAATGTTTTAGTGATACTATAAACAGCCAACTGTTCTGAAATGGAATCTTAGTTTTACGCTCTGTGGGCATTTTTTGATGATGGAAAAACTGCTAGAAGCGTTCTGCATTGCAAGGGTAAAAATAAGTTCAGAGACTTGTGACTCTCCAAGGTTTCACTCTTCAAAATAGTAGCTGTATTGATCTCCCTGTCCTTATCTCAGCCCTTGAGCTTTATTTTCATTGTATTTTCTCCCTGTCTGTCTGAGGAGGGGGAGTGAGAGAGCAGCGTGGTGGTGCTGAGCTGCCTACTGGTGTGAAACCACCACATACCCACAGTGTTCTGCTGTCCCAACCCTGGAATGGTCACCATCTAGCTTATTTAATGGCATTATATATTATTAATGGTAACATAACTAGCAATAGCATGACTGAAGAAAGGAGAAGAGCCTTTTTCGCTTGTCACAGTAATGCTATGATCTTTATTCCCTCCAGCTTACCAGCACAACTGAAAAATTACACCTTTTAAGAGCAGTGGATATTAAGGAAGGAAAACATTCTGTGTGCATAGTGAGAAGCAGTGGCAAATTGACTAGCCATGTTGACAGTACACCTGTATGAAGGAGATTTAAAGTAAAGAGAGAACATTTTCAGGACTACAGTTGTCAGTAGGCAAAGTAAGTAAAGACAGCTGATATGCTGCTACTGTTTTCACATAAGTAGTGAGTTTAGAGGATTTGGGTATGTCTGGTTTTCAGAAATAAAAAAAAATACATTATTAAAATAAAAAATACATTATATTAAAAGCTGCTAAATTCTCCCCTTCGATGTTTTCATGTACATGACAAAAAGCATAGAAACAGGAACTTTATAATATGCTACACTATGTGAAGCCCACTTTTGTATTGTGCAAACAATTTGCACAATACAGCAAACAGCCCATGGGAAACAGAAATCAGTGGAAGATTCCAGGATTTGCTTGTTGTCACAAACACGAAGTGTCACAAACACGAAGATCTACAGTATGGTATGTTGTACCCACTTTCCTTTTCATGATGGGTGCACCAAAGCAGAGGATAATTAGCTTGACCAAACCTCCCCACCCCCAGGAAAAAGCAAAGAAAAAACTTGTCTGAATTTCTTCCCATTTGTGTCTCAGCTTTGAGGAATTTCATATCCAATAAAGATGAAATTGCTCCTTTGTCTTGTACCTGTTGAGGGCACTGAGAAAGGTGGGTATCTGTCTTTTGCCTAACAGGTAGAACTCACCATCTGTGTCACTGGGCTGAAGTAGACTGTATAGCTCAAAACTTGCTACCAGAAAATGCTCATGCTCTCACAATGTCTTCACTTAAGCTTGGTATCCATGGGGAATCAGGTTGGAAGCAAGCAGCGGTGTTTATCTTTCTCCACAGGTTTAGACTACCTGAAATCTTTATGTCCCTTAAAAGTAGGTAGAGAAAAAGTAATTGAGAAGCTACTTCCCTGGATGGATAAATACTTTGTGATTTCTTAGTAGGCTAACCATATAATTCTCTGGGGAAAAAAAAAATCTTGAGTGCTCCCCCACACACACCTTTTTATTTACTTATTTTTTATTTATTTATTTTTTTAAAATAACATTGTGATGTCTTGCTGATTAAGCAGCCAGGGCATGTTAGAGCTGAAAGGGATTTTCCCTTTTATAGGATATCTGATTTTCAGCAGGAAGTTTACTAGACTAGGGAAAAAGCTGATACGTACTCCATTATGGCTCTAATTAAAGGATTGTCCTTGTGTTAACAGGGAAAGGATTCTTTTTTCTTCCAAATAGAATTAGCTGACAGAAGCATATGTGCTTTGCTAAATAAGCAGCCCTGTGCCATTAGTAGTTTATCTGTACTTTGGCTTTTGTTGATGGTCTTCCTGTATGCAAGAGGAGGGCAACAGCCTATGAAGAATTAATTCCAATCACTCCTTGGAGGCTGTTCTCAGGACTCATTACTCTTGTTCCTTGAATGCTTCTAAGCAGCCTCTTCCTTCACAGTGGGCTTCCTTCTACAGCTAGCTCAATAGCTATCTGGGGAAAGTAAGTACTTAGGAATGATTGAAAACTCTGCTATGTGTAAGGATTGCTTCCCTGCATCAACTGCCCAGTGTTCTGCAGGAAGATCTAAAAGGCAGGAGGGAAAGATTTCAAAAGGTGCTTTAAGTAAAAGGAAGCAGGCTTCTTGCTGGGACATGGGCTTGTTTTCCATTAAAGCTCTCATCTGTCATCTTCTGACAGTGCAGGTCCAAACAGTCACTCACTTTCTTGGGTGTCGTGATAATTCTACAGCTGCACATACTTTGTTTTCTGTGTGGTGAGGTGGGACTGAGGAGGACTATGGAAGATGAAACAGGAGAAATCTCAGGAGCTGAACAACTCTGTGCATAGTGAACTGCATGGTAGCGAAGGTTTTCTGGAGTGACTCTGCAGGCGTGGCAGAAACCAGTGGTATAACCCCCTCTGCAAACCCCTTACAGGAAGGTGCATCAACAGAATGTCTGGGCCATGAGTACTGCATATGATGAACAATGTAGAATAAAAACAAAATCTAAGCTTTGGAAGTTGAAAAACCAGCTGACTTGCAGGTGCTATAATGCTTTTGAAATGCTTTGGACTTCCTCTCTGTTGAAAAATATTCTCCCACTGGGAAATCAAAGCGGTTTGGCCCCTCATATATGCTAATAACTTCTTGGTTTATGTCATCGTAGTATTTCTCACCCAAACAAACCTGCAGTTAATACGCATGATATGCGATGTCTGCTCTAGAGCACCCAGGGGTAGAAACCTATGGGCCAAGGGCCACCTTTTGTTGAGTGAGGGGGAGGTGTTTTGCTAACATTCATGAATGTGAAGCATTGTCAGGGTGCAAGACCAAGTTTGTTATGGCATCCACCGACAGTCAAGTTGTAACAAAACCAGGGGCAAATGTGGAATGGTTTACAGCTCTTCGCCCTGCTGGAGTGGACAGTCTGTTCGGTGCTACCTTTCCAGTGCAGTTAGTTGATCTTGGCTGAACGAAGGGTTCTGGGAAATGCTACTAATCATTTAAGCAGCTTTTGAGAGGACAGCCCGGCAGCAACTCTGAATGTTAGAGGCACAGTGAGTTCTGTTGTTTTTCTGTGTTGCGTTACTTGATTTTGCTGGTGATACAAGTGTGTCTGGTGTAACCCAGCAGTTATTTTTGTGTAAGCTATGAAAAAAAGAGCGACTGAGTCACCTGAAAGTCTTGGGAGGGGGTGTGAGCAGTGCTGGGTCACAAAACTGAAGAATGCCTTCTGCAGGTGGCATTCAGACCTGAATTTGAACTTCTCTTGTTGTGCTTTATTTCTACTGATTTGTCTTGGCTAGTCAAGTGGGCTCTGCAGGGAGCTTTGTTTCGTAATGAGATGTTGGGAGCGGGGGGTTGGTTTTGTTTTAATGAAGGCAAGATCTTGCTGGCTAAAAGAATGGGATCTGAAGGAGAAATTGTTGGGCTGGGAGCAGATTTAGTTACTAATTTGCTTAGGTGAGTCCCAGGAAGTGGATTTCATCTCCATTGCTGTACTGTGATGACCTCAGTATTTGTTTTTTTCCTCTGGTAGGGCCGTGACTACTACTTGATTATAATAACCAGATTCCCAAACAAAGTGTTACCTCTGACTGAGTCAGCTTGGTCACAGAAACAACCTGGTATTCATTAACAAGGAGCTTTGCATGGACTAATTTGGTTTTTCAACTCTTAAAGCTAGATATACAGTATATCCACACTGTTCTCAAGCAGATAGAGATAAAGAAATAACCCATTAAAAACAGATGGCACATTTGCAGCTGTGTTTTCACATATGTTCATAATTCTTCTCAATTATATATACGTGTATGTGTCTCTGTGTGTGTGTGCTTTTTAGTTCTTTGGATTTCTTTTGGGGGATGAACATGTTCAGCACCACCTTTTTCTATTGCTGGGTTGTATTCCACAGACATTAAACCATTTTTATTTTCTTCATAAAAATTCTTGTGAACGCTCTGCTGTGGAAAATAAGGTAGCATGCCAATTATTCAGCCTTTCCTTCCTCAAGAACCTGCTGCATAAGTCTGTTTTGTTAGTTCTTGCATCTCCAGCATCAGCAATGTTTTTGGCATTGCCAGTCAGAATTTACAGGCCCTACTGAAGGCTAAGGACAAAAAACATCTTAGTGTTCCTTCCTTGTAGTGTCACCATCCTTTAACAAGTTTTAGTGTTACCTCAGAGCACTCTTTATTTTTCATGCTGGTTTTCAACTTCTTGAGGTGTTCTGTTGAAATAATCTCGTGGGTGCCTTTCAGGGCCAGTTGTACCCCTTTGTGAAACATTTACAGCGTCCGGCCTTGCTTGCATCATTTTATGGTGACTGTGGATCTGAGTTTCATTGTTCTTTTCATCTTCCTCAGTACTGCATGTTCCCCTTGAAATCTGTTGCTCTTAGAAAGCACTGGCAAAAATCCAGCACCTGGCGTTCCTTTTTCACATCAGGCGTAAGTTTCTACTTGTACACCTGACAAATCGTGCGTAAAAGAATCACACTAGACTCCAATGCTTGAAATTCCTACACAGTTGCACTGTTGACAGCAAATACATTTTGGATATCTTCTCCCTGGCCCATGAGGCAAATGGAGAACTGGTTAAAGGAAATCTGACAGAGCACTGGCAATGGAAAATGAAGTCCCTTGCCCCTCAGAATATCCCTGGGTGCTGTGCAGGTGTCGTAACATGACCATCTATCATCTTGGCGTTAAGCAGAGACCTGGCAGATCTATACGTGCTTCAAAATGTATTTCTTGTCTGACTAACAGCGCAAGCCCAAACACAGGTGTTAGTCCTGTGCCCAAAGGCAGAAGACATTAACATTCCTCTCCATCCTATTGTACTTCTTCTCTACAAGTCTCCATTCCAGCTCCTAGAACATTGCTTCAGCCTTTGACAATGAATGTCACCACAGTGCTGAGGTGAGCCTCTGTGTGTTCCAGCTGCTGGTTTTTCCAAAAGTGGAAGGTTCTTTTGTAAATGGTGAGGTTGGGTCTGAATGCATACCCAACCTTAGTTAATGGACTGAGTTAAAGAAAGTATGCAAAAGAGTCCAGAAGATAAGCAAAGGAGTCGTGGTGTTTTCTGTTCCTGTTTCCCCAGTAGCGAATTTGCCTGAGATGGTAGCTGCAGTTCTGCCCTCAGCTGAGCATGCTGTGCTTGGCACTGCAAGGGGCAGGTCCTTAATAGCTGCAGAACCTTACAGGCTTTCAGGAAACTCTGTAAGGACTCAGAAGCACTCTTTCATTGATAACAGTGTAGTTAGAAGACTCGTTTTAATAATGAGCATTCAAAACTTCCCTGCTCTTGCCTTGAAATCTTGAGTGAGGTAGAATTCAAAGCTTGAGTAACAGCTGGAATTTGTTCCCCCCTCTGCCAGTGTTGGGCATTCAGGCTGAGCCTACTGAAATGGGAGCTGAGGGCTTTCAGCATTTTGCACCTAACACCTTCCTGCCTGAGCTGGGAGAGCCAGCTTCGATGTGGTGAGCAAGGCAGCAGGAGTCACTTGAAAGCTGGACAGAGTTAGGGGATAAAGCAGAAGAGCACTTGGCTATGCACTGTAAAATGGGATCACTTTCCCCACAGCTATTTTGACATTTGCCGAGCAAATAAATTTCTCGCATGAAACAGTTGTGGGTTTAAAAATATCCTGGCCTTGAGTGGTCAAGAGTCAGGACTGTATCTTCTTGCATCTCCTCTGCATGGCCTTTTCGGGCTTAGGGAAAGCAGAACGCCTCTAGAGTAGTGCCACCATGAACCCACTGAAGCCAGACCTTTGCAGCCCGTTGGAGCCATCCCAAACACCAGCAGCTGATAGCCTGTCGGCTCATCTGTCTCGTAGTTCACCCTTGCTCTGTGGGCTGCTGGTATGTTCAGATAGGGCCTGTCAGCCTGCCGTGTGGAGTCTCTTTGCTTTCCTGTGCTCTCTGTCCATCTGCTGTCATTCTGTCGCGTCTTACTTTATATAGAGTTTGTCAGCTCTTCGAGGTCAAGGCTGTCTCTACGTGCTGGCATTGTTCAGTGAAGTCTAAGGAATGACAAGGCTTTTTTTTTAGCAATTATTTCTCTAGCAATAATGTCTGAAAGGCCAGTGACCTCAGATTTGACAATTAAAATAACTGGTCCTGGTCTGCTTGATGTATCCACAAAGAAAAATTTCAGCTACAATAAATGAAATTACAGAGTAAGGTCAAGTCTGTTTGTCTCAGTGTTTCTGACAAGCTCTGAACGCTGTAAAGCAACTAATGCTGCTTGCTAGCTCCTGAGGCTGGATCTCAGGACAGTGACACAGGGGCATAGTTGCCAGCTCTATTCTGAAAAAGGTTATCATGCTGATGCTGCAGATGGGGGCGAGTGGTTATCACGAGGCATTTCCTCCACGGTAGTGTGCCCAGGGCACTGCCAGTCTGTCCATCAGCACAATTGGATCTTCTTTCCCCGTGCCTCAACAGAAATGATTCCCAGAGCACAGCTGCCTGCTTTGCTTGGCTTTCCTCAGTAAAACATAAAGCATTAGCAGGCGAAGTTAGATTTATGTGGGAGCTATGTGAGCTAGGCTTGCAGTCAAACAAGCAAGGCTCTTTGTTCATATGAAAATTGTGTGTTTGTCCCTCTGCTGCAACCTGTTTTTCCATGTACCGTTGTTTTTTCCTTTCCAGCAGAGCCCCAGAGGTTGCTGTTTTCTATCCCTGGGTAAGCCCTTCCTATGACCATTTTGAGAACAGCTCTTTGTTGTTCTTTTCAGAATCCAGGCATGCTATCAGAGGCTCCAAGAAATGTAAGAACCTTCTTCCATGCTCCAAAGTTACAGAGCTGGGTGGAAAACCAGTGCAACTGAGGGAACCCCAGTGTGCATGGCCTCCTGGCTTTTCCCTAGCACAATTTATTCTGCAGTCGTGCTGCCTCATGTTTTCTAGCTGTCTCACTCCCATAATTTGCTGAGACTCGCTAATGTTCTTGGTACAAGGCAAAAGCACATCAGGACCTGACCCAAGAAATTTATCACCTTATGTGTTCAGAAAGATACAATGTAGTATGTTCCAGTCAGTTCCTACTTGTAGAAATTCATCCTCAAACCCGAAGGAGCACGGTGTGAGAGCACAGCTGAAGGCTGGAATGGAAGGAAAGGTTTTGGTTTGTTTTTTACAAATGGCATTTTAACAGTAGTAAAATCTCTCCCTTCCCACAGAACATAAGGTTTTCTTGTTTGCTGTGCGTGTGATGACTCCTCCTGGAGAAGGACCCAGGAGGTAAATGTGTCGAGTGGGCATAATAGCAACAAAGCCTTGTGCAGGGTCTGAAGGGCAGTGTTTATTCAGGCTAAAGGCTTCCTCAGTCTCGCTTGCCTCAGCCTTTCAAGCAGCTTTTTGGGGCGCCAGGCTTCAGGCGGTTGGGGCTCTTGGGTTGTTTGGCATCGGCTTGTGCTCGGGGGGAGGAAGGGGTCGTCTTGCACCAATCCTCGTGCCGTGCAGGTCAGATGCAGCTTGCTGTCTGAGCGCGCTCTGGAATTCAATCCTAGCTATTCTTTTTAATTCAGAAGTCCTTTCAGCCTCTATAGCTACAAGGGCAAAAGAGAACCAACAGAATGATACCGACACCTTTTCAGCAGTCATCTGCAGTGTACTGAGTACAAACTGTAACGGTAGGTTTCTCCCAGGAAAGGTGATTTCCAATAATAGTTGGCTTTGTTTTGGTTTTTATTCTCATTGATTTCCTAGGATTGGACACTTGTATCGTTCATGGCCTGATTAAGGAAAGCATTATCTACTGCAGATGTGATTTTAGCAAGTGCTTATTTCCCCAAGACTGAAGGGGGCGGGGGAAATGTGAGAATTTTTCCTCATATCATTTTCTTTACCATCTTCTGTGTAAAGAATTGCTGTGCATATTGCCAGAAACTTTCCTTCTGGACCCTTTTTTCAGCCTGAGTTTAATATTGAGATTTTGCCAAACATGCCCAAGTACTATCAGAGGGTACATTACAGCTTATCTGTAAAAAATTGTTCATGAAAACACACAGAAATTCCAGAGGATAAGAATGCAGACTTCTTTAGTCAGCAAGCTGGAATTGCCTAGTCAAAATAAGCAACTGGTTTAGGTCACTTCTACCAGCAACAGCCGCACTGCACCTGACATCTCTGCGGAAGCAATTCAGCTACATTAGCATTTACATTCTGGAGTCTGACTCAGTGCTGTCGCTAATCCTGAAAGGATTGTGGGGGGATATGAAATTCCTCTGAGAAGCTGCTGCCGTCAGAAGTTAAAAATAAACTTTTTTTTTTTTTTTTTTTTTTGTAAAATGTATTTTTAAGAAGTTAAGCTGTAAAGTGAAAAGAGAGTGCTTTAATGTGTGATTTAGAGAAGTGGCTTTGCTTTCTCCCCTTGCAGTAATTACAGGTGAAGATAGGAAGAGTTTTAAATGCTTGCAGAAGGGGTTTTGAGCTAGAATCTTGCCCAGCTTTAATCCAGTTTCCATACTCTTAGCACTGCCCTTCAGAGGCAGGTAAAGATTTAACACTTAGAGAGGGAATTTCCCATGGGGGTAAGACTGGCAAGCTGAATTCCTCACTCGAGCAATCCCCACATCTGCCAGGGGCTAGCTCAGACTTTGTGCAGCCCATGACTTCTAGAAGGTGAGACGTGCCTGCACATTGGCTGGCTGTAGAGTGAGCTTGAGTTTGCATAACTAGGAATCAAGCACTTCTTGTAAGCAAGGCAAGTGCAAACACTTGGCACTTTTCAGGGCCATGTCCATCTCTCTTCTTACTCTCCTGCTGCATCTCTCCTTTCTGCATGGGCTTCTGGTGGGACTCAAGTAGACCTGAGTCAGATTCCAACTTAAAATAGGTCATATAGCCACCTTGTGCTCTGGTTTCCCTATCGGAAAAGGGTGATGACAATTCATTTTGTCAATAGAACCCAGAGGTTTTCTAATTGTTTTTCCCACGTTTCCACTTAGAACATGTTTTACTTAAAGAATTAATTGTGAAGACAGCAACCACTTCAGCTAGTTTTTATATGCACGTTTTGCAGCTGACTTTCAAGGTTGCTGTCAGTATCATTGTCACAGGTGCAAGGGACTGATATAGTGGAATCCCTTCAAATTAACCAGGTTTGAAGGCACATCATTCAGAATGGCCCTGTGTTGCTTCAGAAAGCAGGCAATACCTTCTTTTGGTGGTATCAGGCCTCTCTCAACGGTTATGGCTCTCTGCAGTGTGATAGTGTGTCTCTTGGGAATGTCTGGACGAGCAGCCGTTCCGTGCTTTCCTGGTTCTTGCAAAGCTGGCTCCATGGGGTTATGCCTGTAACGTTCCCAGTGTGACAGAAAGAGTAGGTTTTATAGAAATGAAAACACAGATTCGGGGGATTCTTCACATTGTGAAGAACATTTTCAGTATCTTCTGGATTTGCAGTGATTTGCAGGCTCATCTTTTCCATGGGTTTTGTCTTAGGAGCAAAGTGCTTAGGAAGAGCGGTGTGACAGTGTAATGAGCCCAGGCCCAACACGTTTGTATCCAAATCAGCACAAAGCAGAGCCTGAGGCACACAGCTCTAACTCAGACCTTAGCATCACTAAGCACAGCTTACAAGTATTCTGTTTCTTTGGTAAAATCTGAGAAGAGAAACAATTTTCTTACATGTCTTCTCTCTTAATTTTTTCATTTCCTTTTCCAGGAGTTAGAAGGCAAGATTTGGGGAAAGTGGGTTATTTATGTGCACAAGACCCTGCACTTCGTGCTTCTATGCACACTGCAGGGCTCAGAGGAAACAGGTTGATTTGTCTGCATAAACACCTTAGGTGCTATCAGGTCTCTCAAAGTGCTGTTGCTGATTTAAGTACACATGGGATACACTTCCTAGTTTAGCAGCGACTGGGAAGGACTGGCTCCAGTGGCTTAGAGGATCCTTCCAGTCCCAGGGCCTCTACCTGCGATCCCCTTTTCTGATATGGGAATTGAAGCATGGGGATCCTCAAGCTCAGCTCCTGTCTCCCACTCACTTTCTGTAACACTGAGCACCTGTGTCCTTTCTGAGGCCGGGACTCAGCCTGATCATTGGGAAGTGAGGTAGGTTTCGTCATGTCCACACGGTGCCCATGCTCCCGTTACAGTCACTGGATTGTAGTCACGCCAGAAAAGGTAAAAGAAAGTTGAGACCACTACAGTTAAAGGCATAGATAGATAGATAGATAGATAGATAGATAGATAGATAGATAGATAGAGAAGTGAAGGTTGAGAAGTCATGCTGTTGACTTAGATGATACAGAAATTAATTAAATTTCTTATTTCTACTTTTTATGGATGCTTAATCGACTGCTATGCATGTTTAATCTGCTGTTATTTTTGGTGGGCTTGGGTGGTGGTGTGTTTTCTACATTGTTTGGGGTGGGTGGCTGGTTTGTTTTGTAGTGTTTGCTGTTACATAAGGATTGCCGTTTCATCTTGCACATGCTGAAGCCTCTTTTAGCATGTTAGCCAGCTTCCTGGCACTGGCAAGCTGAAATTTCTCCTTCCGTGATTGTCGCCATCACATGTGAAGGGTTGCCAGGACGCGTGGGCAAGAAGCTGCTGGTGGTGGTGCTCTTGTCGTGGTGCTTTTTTATGTACATCTTCGGCTGAGTCCCTTTTACGATGTATTTTGGTTATTGCCCGGCATGTTCAAGTTTCACTCTCTTAACAATGAGTGGTTAATAGAGTAGAGCAGTATAAAGGACGGGGCTGTGCTGCTGTGTCACTTACACATGACTGGATGTCCCCTTTCCGTGTAAATTGTACTCTGCAGTCTGCACTTTATGAAGCTCACCTCCGTACACGTGGCAAAAACTGCAGTGAACTGCCTCCTTTGCCTCAGGGCCCACCTACAAAAGGAGTTTCTGTTAGCTTGGAGGAGCTTTGCTGCTTGGAATCTGAGCTCTTTTTTAATTACCCGATTCTGAAGAAACCATGAAGAAAAGAGTGAATAAACTTGCTAATTCCAGCTTCAATTTTGCTCTTATGTTTTCCATGCATAAAAGGAAAACTGACCTTTAGGCTTGATTGAAGGTTAAGAGAGTTGACGAAAATCCTTTCTCCTAAATCCAGTGGGCCTATCTCAGGCTCTTTTGAGCTAGAATTTCTAGGTTAGAGCAAGGAGAACAGGAAAAAAAAATAGGAAAAAATGTACCAAAAGAGACCAGGGAAAGAGTTGTGTTAGGCTCCTTAAGTTAAAATCTGCCCTGCCCTTTCCTGGCAATAGCCTCTAGAGCATTAGAGCATTTAGAGAAATGTTTTCAAATGAAAAAATAGTCCAGACTTTTTTTTTGTCAAGTAAAAAAAATTGCATCCTTTTTTTTTTTTTTTTTTTTTTTTCCACTTGTCACTGGTGTTTTCTCCCCAGGTGCCCGCTGTCCACTCTCATTTGGATGCTCTAGCATTTAAATTAAAATCTTTTCTTATTTTTTATTTGAAAGAATCAGAAAATACTGATCACTTAACAATTATAAAGGATCAATCACTTAGATGCTGCAGTGCCTGGGAGTGGCTGGAATCTTTCTGACCAAAGAAGAGTTTGTGGGCAACAAGTAGTCATGGTACAGACTGATGTGTGAAATGATGTGCATGTAGGCTGGCACTGGGGGCAAAGATCCTGCAGTCATTGCACCAAATCCTTACTAACCCACACAGCTGGGGGGAATTAGCCCTTTACATTCGAATATATGTAGGGTTTATTTCAATAGAAAGCTGGTAATAGGTTAGGGTAAATAGACTGGCTGAGTTAAAAGGTGCCAAGAGTTCTGCAGCTCACAGCCACAGAGCTGATCCCAGCACAAGGAACCTGCTCCTTGACACCCAGCAGCCTTTCTGGGCTGATTATCTGGCTGAAGGTTTTGTGGAAGCAAATAATTCGGAGTATTTATGGGGCTAGTGGAGGAAAACCATCTTCACAGGCAGAAGCATGACTTCCCCCTGCTGGCATTTAGCGTAAGAGCAGGATTTACCCTGAGGGAGAGGACGGGATGGCACTCTGCAGCTTGGTAGCCAGAGCTGGAATGGCACAGCGCCCGCCTTAGTGTTCCCAAACCCTCTGCTGCTTCTCCTCAGTGCTTCCTGAGGGCTGTGAGGATGGCACACACTGTGCAGCACGAGTGTGCACTGGGTGGTTTTAACTGGGACAGGACATGCTTGCTTGCGGGAACGTTGGTGCAGAAATAAATGGGGATTGATTCATTTTTTAAATACTGAAAGATAGTTCTTGATGCTTGTCACTCCAGCATTCACCATGGGAAAGTGGCACACGGGAACTTCTTTGAAGCAAAATTGCAAATGTAAAGCTCAGGATGTAGAAAAACTTAAAATGATTGGAGGTGAAATGAAAAGTCTGATTTTATTTCCAGGGATATAGCAACTGTAGAAGTTCAGGATGTGAAAGCAGGCTAGATGGAAAGAGACTGGGTGGTGATAGCTGTTATGTCTGCAGCAAAAGGGAGCCAAAACATCCCCAAGCACTGCCTCCTCAGGCCTCCAGGCTGGAAATGACTGTGCTGTTCTGCTCTGAATTCAGTGCTGGTTGATGCCTCTCGAGTCTTTTAATGGAAAAGGTATACAGAAGATAACTGCTCTGTTGACAGCTATGGTTTGAACTGCGTACTGAAATGAAATCACTCAGGCAGTACATTTTGGGTAAAATATCTAACGACTGTTGCTCTTTCAGATAAATGCCAAGGAATGTGAAGCAGTGCGCAGCAGGAGTCCAAAAATGAGGCAGCTGAGCAGTTTGTGTGCCCCAGACATCTTACACTCATCTCCCATGGAAAAGCCTGGAAGTCAGACAGTTCATTTTATTGTACGTACATTTAATGGGAAGAAAGGCATAGAATATTCAATTAATTTGCTGAAATTGTGCCATCTTCCTAAGATGAAAGAGTTCCTGTCCTGTTGGGTTCCAGGGCATTAGGGCAGGATTTCTCTGGAAACCAGCTCATCATGTAACACAGCAAGAGCTTTTCCAGCAAAGACAAGGTGTACGAGATCAAACGTTAAGTGCTGTTACTGTTGTGATTAAAAGCCATTCTAAATACGAATTTGTTACAGGATTACCTCCTCCACCTCCCACCACCCCCCCACAAAAAAAAAAAAAAAAAAAAAAAAAAAAAAAAAAAAAATCTGGCATAGAGTTGCAGTGCAGAGCCTTGATGTTGAAAAGATTGCACAGCTGGCAAGCGAGTAGAGCAGTTGAACTGCATGAATCACCTCTCACCAAAACGAAAAAGTCTGACAAGTATTTGTCAGAGTAGAGCTGAGCAAATAATCTCTTTGATTCTCTGAATTGGTGGTTTAAACCTTCTCAGTGATGTGTTCATTTTGAATTTCTTGATTAATTGCCTATATTTCACTGAGGAAATTTAATACCGCATTCACAATCTGATGGGGATGCTTGGGAAGGTTTGCAGAAGCCTTTCCAAATATTAAATCTTCCAAGAAGTAGCTGCAATTTAAGGAAACTTGAGAAGAATCTGTGAATCATACACTCCTGCTCAAAGCTGGACTGCTGTGGTGTTTGGCTGGCTACAGGATATCAGTTTTGAGAGGTTTTTGTTCCTTTAACCAAGGATTTATATATGAAATTCTTGTTGTAAAGGCCCCAGTCCAAAGTTAGCCTGTCTAGATAGGTAAATTCAGCCTCCTTGTATTTCCATCAGTGTGTGGTTGCCAATGAAATGTGCAAGTCGCTATTTCATTTAATTTTCACGCCCTTTTTCTTTTTCCACTTAATCCCTCTGGTACTGCAGCCTTTGGAAAAAAAGAGCCACATTTCTGGCCCAGGTTCCTAAGGGTTCCTGAGATGGCTTTTTACCACCTTCTGGACAAGGGGCTGGGAGGTGTTGTCATCCACATGCATCTGTGCCTTAAGTACTCATGCCGTGCCTTTGTCCTGATGTCCCCGGCTTCAGGTGGAGATGGGGGATGGGGCCAAGCTGTCGCTGCGAAGCTAGGAACGTGGGGCAGTTGGGTCACAATGCTGGCGCTGGCTGTGTCTTTGTGTTGCCAAGTGCCCGGCTCCGGGGGACGTGCGGAGTCACCGCGCCGCTCCCTTCAGGCCGAGCTAGAAGGTAGGTGTGCGTGGCCGTATGCCTCCCTGCAGGTCTCCGCAGCACCGCCGCTTTAGCAGTGCCCCCTCTTGACAGTCATGCTGTCGGTCACCTGATCCTCAAAATCACACAGCTCATTTGAAAACTAAGGCCTGGAAAAAAAAAAAAAAAATCGTAACCACTGGGTTCAGCCAATTCACCTTCTTTCACTTGGGGGTGGGTTTCTTGTAAACGTGGTAAAACCATGACCTGTCCCCAGAGCAGCCAGCATCTACTTCTGTAAGATTTCAGAAGTCATAATTCACAAGCTCAACTGTTAGCTATTCTCTTAAGTATTGCTTTTACTGGTGGCTTTGGAAATGGTCAGAGCCCTACCTTTGCAGTGCTGTCCCCTAGTTTTCATTCACAGAAAGCACAGACAATATCTTTGACCTCAATCTCTGTGCATACGGTACAGAGGATAAGGGACACTGAACCTGTTGACTCCTTGCAGTTCTTCCAGCAGTCCTAGTTTTCTCTTGCTTCCTTTTTAGGAGAGAAAATTGCTATTACAGTTCTAACTACAGATTTCTACTTCTCTGCTCTGCAAGCTGGATGCCACAAATTGTTTTCTCTGCTAGAAGTCCCCACACCACGCAAATTGTGGGTAAGGCCATTTTTATGGATTTTTATTTTTAACAGCCTGCAGCGTGTGAAATTATTTTCAAGTGGAGAGTGTGAGGTTCCAGGAGGGCTTGGTGCTGGCTGAGCATTAAGCACACGTCTCTTTGAGGACTAGGACAGCCATGCAATCCCTCTTGTTTATGAGTGCTCCGCAGTGATAGTTTAGTGCTGTGATCCTACATCTCTGCAATGTTGTAAGCAACCTGGTCAAATACAGATTTTGGTGTCATGCACATGATATTTCTCTCTTGTGGGAAGGCTGGACAAGGGAGAGACTTGCAGGGGTGTAACTTTTGGCAGGAAGGATATGTCTCCACCATAAAACTGCCCCTTGGATTTGCGCTGCCAACCTGGAGGCGTCTTTCCATGTAGAGTTGTCCGGCTGGCATGAGCAAGGTCAGCCAAGTGAAATACTCTGCAGGGCAGAACTGTATCAAAGCACTGACCAAGAGCTAGTGCGTGGTTAGGAAGTAGCGCTACCACTGGGACAGTTAGTGATCCTAAAAATAGCTTTTTGAGGGTTTCTTGAAGTTTCCTCTGAATCAGCTGCCCCTGGCAACGCAACAAAACAAGATCAGGCAGAGGTTCGGCACGAGCTGGCTGCAGTGTGACTGCTGAAACAAAGCAGCATGCAGGCCTTGCACACAGCAGTCTCCGTAATTCAGCAAATCTCTGAGGAGCAGATGGCATTTCAGAGTGTTATGATTTGGGGGGCATCCTTCTGTTGTCTAACACTCCTGTTAGACAATCTTCTAACCCTTTGAATTGAAACTTAAAATGAAGATAAGGGTGAGTCTTAGACAATCAATATTTAAACAGCATTGACAGAAGCAGCTTTGAGATGGCGGCTAGCACTAAATTAATCTCTTAACTGCATTGAGTCTGCAATAAGACTTGGAAGGTCCTAGGATACACAGATGTTACTATATTAATTACTTACTTTCCTGCTCTTCCACACGTCTCTGCCTGCTTAATAGCTGGCAGTAAAATAGTTGCTGTTGCTAGGAAGTCATTTTTGTGAAAGGAGTATTACTCTACAGAAACAGCAGTTGTTGCCTTCCTAGCTGCAAGACCTCGTGCTGGTGTTTTGCTTTCGTATTTCCTGAAAGTTGCTCTTTGCACATAGTGACCTCGCTAGCCAAGTACTTAGGCAATTCTCAGTACCTCTGTGGTGGCTTTCAGCCTGAGGTAGGTTCTGTGGCAGGCTCTGTGATGAGATAAAATTCATGTGTTGTTTAGTTAATTGGCTGAAGCTGTTTAATACATCAAGAGGGCCCACAGGAAGCTGTGTGAAGCAGGGAATATGGTGGAAATTGTTTGTCTGTGTGTGGTTTCTCTCCTGTGTGCAGAACGCATGTACATCCGAAGATCTGTCTGCAGGGTCTGGCACAGGTTTTATGATACTCTGTCAGCGTGCATGCATGTGCGTGCATGTGCGAACACTGAGGGAGTTCTCTTGTACTCTGGTAGATGTCCTGTGTTGAAAATGCTTCTTTGTTTGTTAGGGGTGGGAAAAAAAGGAGGGGTAAGATAGCAAGAGAATATTTATGGCAAGCAGCCTTCTCAGTCCATCAGTTCTCCCGGTGTTTCTGTTCGGTTTCGCTTCCTGTACCAGTGAGCTCCTTGGGAACGCACAGCACATTTGGAGCTTAGACGTTTTTCATTTGCTTCTGGAATCCAAGCAGAAATACCAAACAAGAATTTACACGTCTTCCGCAGGTACTAGTGTGATGGCAGAAACAGCTCTGTGCTGACAAAGCAAGTTCATGGCTCTGCCCTCCACTCCTGCCCTGTTTCCAGCTGCCTCACACCTTTCTGCACGCCTGCTTCTGCAGCCCAGCAGAGTTGGGCTTCTCTGTTTGCCCCCCAGTTTGTGTAGCTGGGAGCTGAATAGCTGGGGATCTGCTCTGGGAAAGGAGCTTATCTGGGTATTTTTGCTGGGTTGAGTACCAACACCGTTTTTGTTTGTGCACAGTCGTTGGTCAGCGTTCAGCTGTAGCCCTCACTGACTTGGAGGAAGATGGTAAAGCTTGTGTGGGGAAAAATACGAATTAGAGAGATGAAGCCCAAACTGCTGACTGTTTTTATTTGTTGTAATAACCCAAAGTCTTATCTGACTCTAGGCACTGAGGTGTCTCTTTGAATAATTTTGTATATACAAATATGTCAAGTTTTTTCCATAACAATATCAAATTAGTAATATCAGGCCTGAAGGGGAGCTCTTCAAATGGGTACATATGATTTAACCTTTCCAACAGATTCTGGGGTTGTCAGAGCAGCTGGTTGCCTGTGGCTTGATGGAGAAAGGCAGAAAGAACAGTTATGTCCAGCTAAGGAAAGCAGGAATTACTTCTGCCAAATACAGGAGCATAAGCAACTTATTAAAAATAAAAAATAAACTACCAGTGCCACTTGGGTGCCTGCTCTCATTTTCATGGTACTCTGTGGTTGTCTATGACAGTAGCTATTTCGCTTTGCTTTCAGAAAGTTTTGATCTCCTGAAGAGTCTGGGTTTGAGCATTCCTGTTGCCTCCCAGTATAGACAATTACCTTTTTCAACTAATTGCTAGAGTCTGTGTTCTTCTTGGCCATTGGAGAAGCACAGGGTACACTCGATCCACGTCCCTGCTGGATTGCGTTTTTGGTTAGGCTTCTCTTTTAAAGGCAGCACTTGTGTGTTTTGTTAAAAGCTGGGATTTAATGCTGTGATCTAGCCAGTCACAAAGCAGTCTTACATGTTGCTGGAGCTGTAATGGAAAAATCTAGAAGCTTTTGCATGCCTTATTTTCTATTAGTTAGGAACACGTCTCAGCTTTGGCACAGAAGCTGCTGGCCTGGCGTTGCAGCTGGCTGCCTTGCTGAGGTATGCAGCTCAGGTGCTGGCATCTGAGTAGCGAGTCCTCCAGCTGCTGCCAGCTGTGGGTCAGGAGCTGTTGATGGCTCACCTGGGGCAGGAGGGAAAAGGGGACAGTTTCTCCCCCCAGCAGCTCTGCACTTCCCCAGCTTTAATTAATCTCGTGACTAATCTGCACCTAACGGCTTAAAATAGAGCTTGGCTCACAAGGCTTGGCACGGGTGGAAGATGAGCTGCCCCTCGTGGTTAGGAGCCTGGGCTTTCTGCGATGTCACCACCAAGGTGGGCTTGCAGCATTTTGTCTTCCAGGGGCTCATTTATTTTGAGTATTTTGCATATGCTCAGGTGTGCGGTGCTAACCTTTCCTTTTTCTCCTTTAAGAGTTATAGTGAAGTAAGAATTGCTAAGACTTCAGTAAAGCAAATAATAAAAACGTGACCTTTTCCCATACAGCAAGCTGTGTCTCCTGTTATGTTAGCTCGTTTTTGCATGCCTTTTAGTGTCACCATTTGGGGAGGATAAGTTAGCAGGCTGAATAAATGTACACAGGCATTAATTTCTATTTTTTAGTCTGGTTTTGTAGCCTTGATTCTTGAAGAATGAAACAAAGAACTGCAAAGAAAAAGAAATGATGGAAATGGTTAGTGTGTCGTACCTAAAAAGTGATGTCTGCAAATCTTGTGGAAGATGGGGGCTCCCGGCCAGTTCCTGAAGGAAAACCTTGGCACTCTAGCATCCCTGAAACATCAGGGAGGTAGTGGATGGCACTGAAAATGAGTGAAGAAACAAAGTTTGAAGCATTTTAAGTAAAAAGCACTGTTAATAAAACAGCTGCTTTTAGAACAGGAAGAAGCATCCTAGCTAAATTACCCAGATAGTTTAATTGACGTTGAAGAGGAAATGAAAGGCTGTGTTTATAAACATTGGTTGTCAAAAATAAAAGCAGAAGCCTTTATAACTTGTGGAAGTGTGACAGATCAGTGGTGCCCACGCAGCCTAAGTCCCCGCTGCAGCTCTGTAAGTGTAACGTTGTTTGAAAACCTGGTGCTGTTACAGGCAGTTGCAAAACTTGTAGCTGCTTTAATGAAATCGAGTTGCTGCTGTTGGACGCTCGCGCATTTTGTAGCGGTGTTAAAGAGTTGCTGGCAAAAGAGTAGGCGTCCCCAGCACCCAGCTTCATCAGAAGTGTGAATGCATCTCTATCTGCCTATGTTATTGCAAGGTGTGAGGTCTGTGCTCTGTTTATTTTAAATTCAAGTGTTGATTTAAATTTAAGGTGTTGATTCACCAGTGAAGTTTACAGTTTTCATTGTTCTTAGAAGGGAACAGATGTTAAGGGTTTGTTCCCGCTCAGAGCTGTTCTCTAAACTTAGCATGCATGTCTAATCCATAGTCTTCTTAGCTGCAGGTTGAGGTGGTTGTCTGAAGGAATTCCCACCGTCAGGGGCTTGTGGCTTTCTGCAGTCGGCAGAGTGGTCATACAATGGTATCTGACCTGGGATTAAAACCATGACCTGGAGGTCAGCTGCTTCATCTAATTGCCATAGCATCTGCTCCTGTTTACTCTCAGTTACCTTAAAAAAGTTCACATGGCTTCACATGCTGCTCCTGTAGCCTGCCCTCCAGCCAGAAATCATTTTGCTCCCTTAGGCATGTGAGGTGCTGTAAATGAAGGTCACAGAGAGAAATGTGGGTGCTTTCAGCTGTTGTTGCAAATTGTCACTTCTGCTGAGATGAGCTTGCAAGTTGATGAATCCCAGCTTGTTATCCTGCTTTCATGTCCCCAGGCAAATTTCCTGTAGACCACGTCTTAGCTGTACGGGGCACCCATGTGGCAAGCATGTTGCAAGCTGTTCAGGTGCTGTCAGTCTTACACACGCCTGGCTTCCTCTGCCCTACTGAGAAAGGCAAGCTTGGGGCAAGCAGGGAAGGTGAGGAAGAGGCGTTGGACAGAATGAGAAGAGCTCTGTGACAAATTGTGCTCCACGTTTGTCTCTTTCATGTGCACAGGAGCACAGGGAAGACTTTTCTGGATGTACGTTCTGCAATCTGCCAAAATGGCATTAGTCATGTAGTGGCTGAAACCTGCCTGAATGCCCTGCGAGGTGGAACTGCTGTTACAGCAGCACAAGAGACAGCCTCTTGCAATAATTACTGCAACATCCTTCCCCTTCTGTTTCCTCCTTCCTTCCTGAGCACTGCTGCTTTGATTTTTTTTTTCTGTTACCTTTAATCGGTAGCTGTATTTTTTTTAAAAAAATATTTTTCTCTTCTTTCCTTCCCCTTTCCACAAATGTTTCTGTTTATCAGAAGGCTATTTGGTTGTCTGAAGGGAGTGCCCTAATTACATTTATTTTGCAGTTGAACAGAACAGCCTGGAGCCTGGATTGTCATGCTCTTGGCTGAGCCTATAGTTCTCTGAAACGCAGCAGCACTGCTGAGACAAAGGATAGATGCACCTCAGGACTCTGCTTTTTACCTACCTGTGATCCATACATCTGGCCTGAGTGGTTTGGGAGCACTGCAGTGGCTGCCAGTTGGACACCAGGGGCTCTGTGCCTGCTGTGTCCCTGGAGAACTGGATGTTCTCTTCCCCCCTTCAGGCAGGTATTGAGCCAGCTGCCACTTAACTCCTTGTTTTCAGTGCTGAAAGGCTCAGCAGAGAGAGTGGCATAGCTGCTGGCTTAGGTAGGTGCAAGAACTTTGGAAAAACCTACCAGTGAGAAGCAGGATCCCATGGTGGCTCCTGCTGGAACAGCAATGTTCCAGCCAGATGATTGCTAAACACGTTTTGCTGTTCCTAGACAGTTAGGACCAGTTCCTGCAAGCACTCATTATCATGTAGCGATGAGTGTTTGGGGCTCTAAGAGGTCTCTTGGAAACTTAACAAATGTTTACAAGACCAGTCCCAGCATTCAGTCTCTTAAACTGTGTTTTTGATGAAGAGATTGTGCCTCAGCCTGTGCATTGGGGATTGAAGCTGCCAACGTAGCGTGCAGCAGTAATTCAAATGATTTGCTGCCTCGGATAAGCAATCTATTCATTAGGTTATGTCTCACCTTTCTGTTGGGTTCTATGTCACACTGTCACCCTGCAAATAATTGAGAGAAGATTTAGGCTGCTAGGGAGAATTGAGGCATTCGCACAATTCTGAAAATGTCAGGCAGAGGGGGTGAGTGCTGTGTCTTAATTTTGTAGTGCATAATGGTTCTGGAGAGTTAACGTAAAATGGAGATTTTGGATGTAACACAAATCCAAACCTAAAAGCAGAGTGTACAGAGAGAGAATGGAAATAAACATTTAGATTTCATTTTCTGTTCACTGTAACAAAAATTTTAGACATCACCATACTGTAATGTCGGCTGAACATGAGCCAGCAGTGTGCTCAGGTGGCCAGGAAGGCCAGCAGCATCCTGGCCTGTATCAGGAACAGCATGGCCAGCAGGTCCAGGGAAGTGATTGTCCCCCTGTACTCAGCTCTGGTGAGGCCGCACCTCGAGTACTGTGTTCAGTTTTGGGCCCCTCGCTACAAGAAGGACATGGAGGTGCTTGAGCGAGTCCAGAGGAAGGCAACAAAGCTGGTGAGGGGCCTGGAGAAGAAGTCTTATGAGGAGCGGCTGAGGGAGCTGGGACTGTTCAGCCTGGAGAAGAGGAGGCTCAGGGGCGACCATATCACTCTCTGCAGGTACCTGAAAGGAGGCTGTAGCGAGGTGGGGGTTGGTCTGTTCTCCCACGTGCCTGGTGACAGGACGAGGGGGAATGGGCTAAAGTTGTGCCAGGGGAGGTTTAGGTTGGATGTTAGGAAGAACTTCTTTACCGAAAGGGTTGTTAGACACTGGAACGGGCTGCCCAGGGAAGTGGTGGAGTCACCATCCCTGGAGGTCTTTAAAAGGCGTTTAGATGTAGAGCTTAGGGATATGGTTTAGTGGGGACTGTTAGTGTTAGGTCAGAGGTTGGACTAGGTGATCTTGGAGGTCTCTTCCAACCTAGATGATTCTGTAATGACTTGCTGCTTTGGACACTGAAGGTACTTCAGGTTTCCTCATTTAATTCTGTTTTCTCTCTCTGTTCAGACTCTGAAGAAGGATATTCTTGTCTTGGTCTTTGACTGTTGAAGCAAAGCTTGAGTTGCATCAGCAGAGTATAATGTGCTGTTCTTTTGCAAAAGAGATGTTCAATACCTGTTTTTTCTCTTCCAGGTGAGCTGACTTAAATGAAAACAAAGCAATGACACATCCAGACGACAAGAGCACCACAGACAGGTAGGAATTTGTTTTGTGTAATCCTGGCTACCCAGGTGCTGAAACTAATTTTGAGATGGTTTAAAAAAAATAAAAATGTCAATGCAAGAATCGTTATGACTGGGTGGGATGGAAGTGGTTTCAAACTAATGTTATCTTTTACCAAAAAATATGATGTCTTTTGTAACCTGCATCTATTGTGAAATGAAATGTGTTTGACACCAGGTCTCAGTGGGACCCTCACTGATGCAAGTGGCCCCTTGTCCTGTGCAAACTGCAGGTGTCACACTGAGTTGGGGCGTTCTCCTGCAGCACAGGATGCCTCCATCTCTTTGGAGCACTGGCCCTGTTGTTCCATATCCCATTGGGTTCGCAGCTTCGCCATCACAGGGGGCAGCATTGCCATTGATCTGCAAGAGGCAAACCTAGCCCTTCAAAGAAGCACCCCTGTGCTCTAATGCCTTTGAGTTCAGAAAAGCAGTCCTGACCAGGGGGCTGAGTCTTGCGAGTACACATCATTGGAAATTGGGGCAATGAGGGTTTTCCCTTAGATACCTAACTTGCAAAAGTGATTTTATGGGGGGTCATTTTTTCTGCAATTCCCATTACCTTCTCGTGAGGCTCTCTACAACTGCCAGTAGGCTTTATCGCAGGTCAGTGTTCTTTTCCCCTGTTTTGTGTGCTTGTCCTGAGGCATGAAGGGACAGCAATCGCTGCAAAGCCACATAAGGGGGGAGGCGCGGGTGGGCAGAGACTTAAACCTAGCTATTGGGAAGATATTCAGACAATTCTACTGTGCTTCCTCTGCTGTCACCCTCCAAAGTACATCTTCATCTATACATATTCAGTTGGTGATATAGCTGTGAAGAGTCAGCCATTAAAAATCTATTTCTGGATGCTTTCTGCTGGGAATATAATGTATTTTTGCCTGATCAAAATGCCAACCAAAACTGTGGGCATTCACTTGCTTAGTGTCCTACATACCTTTCTGCCTCATCTAGGGATTGGATATCACTACAAAATGAATCTGACAGCTGTAGTGAATCTGAAGGGTACAGTGTGTTCTGTACATAGATGTTATCTTGATTCAATTGGAATATAAATCAGGATATTTAACACTCGTTCACAGCGTGGTTTCTGACAGCTCCAGTGCCAAAGCCAACAAGGACTATAAACTTCTCTCTGTTGATTTGAGCTGTTTGTGAAAGTCCTCACTGGCGATAGAACATTCAAAGACATGAGGAGTGATAAGTGAGTAGTGCCAAGGAAGACGATGGAAATTCCTCCTGATGGCTGCCAAAAGCTAGTGGGGTGCAGCCTCCAGTGCAGTCTCATTCGTAGGAGAAGGTGGTTTCTTTTTTTAAAAATGTTTCCTTTAATTTGAATACTGAAGCACAAAGGGTTGCTTTCCTCTCTTTTCTCACAAATGTTTGATTTTTAACATCTGTAGAGCATTTTCTTCCATAACTGCCTGCATTTATCTTAGCCCTCTACTGTTCAAGTCAAAATAACTTCTTGATTATATTCCTCCCCTCTCATTTTTTCACTACAGTACTGATTTTCCTGCCTTTGCCTTGCTGCTTCTCTAGCCTTGCTGTAGTCATGCAGTATGGGTTAGACCTGGTGAACTCTGAGTGCTTTTCATTGCCCGGCAAGGATGTGTTGCTGGCAGCCAGCTCGAGTTCTGAAAAGTGCCAAGTTGAAGAAGGTGTGATAAAGCAAGCCTATGGAGAAGTGTTCTGCTGAATCAGGGTCAACAAAGAGCTTTGCTACCTTAGCCTTTTCCAGGCTCTTGCCATTGCTCACAGCAGGCAGCTTGATTTACCTTGCTAAACTGGTTTTTGTGCATGCTTGCATGTACAGGTTTCTGAATTTTACTTGCTTTCCAACTGTACTTTGGAGGCAGGAGTGTGGGGACCAGACTAATCTATTTCCTTTCTTCCAAGCATGTGGAGCCTGTGAAACACTGGTTTATGGTGGTGTAGCCTGTGCTTTACAGTAGCAATGCATATATTTGTTGTGCAGCTACTTCCTTGGCTGGTGGTGGAAGAAGACAGGAGAATATCAAGCCCTTGACAGGTTTGTGCAGGGTTTGGGATTGCCAAAATGTTAGCTGCTCTTTAAGGATGAACCTGCCCGCTGGCATGCAGCCTTGGGTTTTCTGCAGAGTTGAGGAGGAGGAGCGGGGAAGGAGGGTGCTGACAGCTAAGAATACTCCTGGAGCTGAGTGGTTAGAAATCTCCTGTGAGTCTGGGGCAGCTGAGCCTTGCAGGAGTGCCATCTTTGCCTTCTGACATGGTGCAGAAGTCCTCTTTGCAAATGAAAAGGCCACCCTCCGCTTCACGTATCTGGAATCACAATATGCATTTGACCCTTTTCACCCCCCACTGAGAAGACTCATCAGTGGCAATAAATGGTGGTGGTGAGATGTATTTCTAGTCAACAGAGCTGGGAGGGCCCATGTTAATTAAAAGACAGCAGTGACTCTCAAAGACTGAAAGTAAGGGGGTGTGTCTGTTTAAAAAAAACAGATGTGGTACAGTGTAATGAGATGTTTTGAAAAGGTTGGTAGGGCAGGAAGCTGACCTATTTCTGGGTGTAAACAAGCGTATGGTTTATTTTACAGCAAATGTGATACTTGAGGAAAGCTAACAGGCCATGCAATGTCTAATGATTTTAATACAGTATGGTATCTACTGTATTCACCCTCTGTGCTTGCTGACCTGTTTTGCAATAGTGTAAGCTTCTGGGATTTGTCACACAAACTTAATGGATTATCATACATTTATTAGTCTAATGTGTTATTGCCATTTTTTCCTGAGTAAGGGATGCTGTATTGCCATTTGAACAGTCCCCGATCCGTATTTGCTGGAATCTTGCACCAGGAGTTAGGTACTGATTTCTGTCATTAACATTTTTGCTTCTTTTGTTCTTTCCCCAATCTTTCCCCACCGCCACTTTTTTAACACTTCTTGAAAACAAAGATATGTAAAGATTTCTTTAATAAAACCTAGAAGAACCCCCATACATACCCACCCCGCCCCTGAAAGATGCCATAGCAGAAAAGCCCCTGCAGCAACTAAACTTCATAGCAGGTAGGTTAAAAAAGAGTAATGTAAAGATTGTCTTCCTGAAGTTTTGTGAAGATGTGGAAAGCTTCTAGGTGCTTCAGGAGGAACAGGTTTAATGGATTAACAAAGCTGAAAGTAAAATGCCACATTATATCTTTCAAAATCCATGGATGTGTGAAACTGAGTAGTACGGAACTGATACTCAGGTACGGCAGGTGTTGTTACTGGTGGGTTGAGAGAGAACGCTCTTCCTGCAGTAGGAGCATTGATTTTTAATCCTGTTGGTGATGCTGTAGGTACTGTCTTGGGCCACTTCTTCTCAGCCTCTGCACCTTATTTCAAAATGTTGCTTTGTTCAAAATATCTGAGCCTCTTTTTTTTCCCCTATACATGTCAGCTTACTTTTGGTCAGCACCTGTGGATCCAGCTAGGTAAATGGCTGGAGGAGGCGGTGCTTCATGTATAAAATGCACATAATGTACCCGCATCCTGTGTTTTACCATTGGTGCCTGAGGTCAGTAGCCTGGCATTTTCAGGAATTCAAAATTAGGAAATGATGGCATCTAGGTTGCCTGTGCAGCTTCATTTGCTGCTCAGTTGGATTTGCATTTCTGTGCGATATTTAATCATCAGCTTCATCTCTGGGGAAATCCACTCATTCAATCCGTAGGTAGATAAGAGTGGATCTTCTAATATTGAAATGCTGCTAAATAGCTTAAATACTTGTTGAATTGTAATCACCTGTAGGAAGCTTTTCCTGTGATGTTTTTAAGATGCATTGCTCTTCACCTCAGAATTGCATTCCTGAGCGTGTGATGAGATGAAGTATAAAAAGCTTGTTTTATTGTTTTGTTCTGTTTGCATTTTACCTCATGGAGACTGTTTCCTTGGCTTGGAATGTCTTTTTCAGAGACAAGGACTTGAAAAGGGGAAACTTGTAACCCTGGTGGGTGAATAAAAAAACAGGTGGGGAAAAGCTGCAGCCTGCTAATCTTGAAAACAGATGTAAGGGAGGGCTCTACAGCTGACAGGATGTATTTGGACAGAAAACTTTATTCGGGGAACCACTGATTTGTTGGACTTGAAATGTTCCACAGGAACTTATTGGTTTTCATCAAGTCTTCCAACCGGAATGGCACAATCTTGTTTTTAGGGCAGCTGGTGAGCCAGAAGCCAGAGGCTGGGAATGCGGGGCCGCTTGGACATCCCCTGGGTTGTGAGTTTGAAACCTAAAAAATAGCATCATAATGGCATTTGCTTCACATGAAACTCTTGTGGTGTGGGATTTGTAAGGCTTTGTTCTGGGTGGGCTGTTCTGTGCTCTGCCCCCCTCTCCTTCCTTTAACATGGAAAGCGGATGCCAGCACAGCTCAGGAATTATTCTTTATCTCTGTTGGTAGAAAGCAGGTCCCTGTTCTGCCCGGCCTCTTTGGAAAACCCCAGGAAGCACAAGTAGGATTGTTGAGATGTTTTAGAAAATCTGAAAGCACTAGGATGTGCTTGAGCAGTTTACTATCTTCCTTGTTAACTTACAGCTTTGACAAAGAACATGATCAGTTTTGTTTTCTTTTAAAATCCCTTTTATATCTTCACCAAGCTTGAAATGTTGATTTCAGACATCACTCCCAGTATTCTTTGCCTTTTCTTTCCCCAGAGATATCTTCCTCAGAAAGGAGTACAAACCACTCTACATGTCAGCAGTAGCGTGTAACTGTGTGCAGCACTAGGCAGGTATCCTACATCTTGCAGTCCTTTCCTGCTTCAATTCCTGGTTGTGTTATTCCTCCGGTCCAGTAGTCAGCAGGACCTTAACACTCTCCAGCTGTGCAATTTTTGCACTAAGATCTCAAATTATTTGAGTATTGATGTTACTTAGAAGCTCTGTCCCAGGGGTTATGCGTTGCGTGACATTATGGTGACTTTGTTCATCTTTCTAAAGGCTGATATTCGTACGCTTTTTATTTGTATTCACTGTCAAGCCAAATTCAGCATGATGCAATCTGGGAACAGGAGGACACCATTAGGATTGCTTTGTCCTGAGGACTGGCAGTGGGATCTGTGTGGTTCATGGCCATGTCTTAAAAGACTCATTCATCATTGTTGCCTAGGCATCAGCGATACTGTCATTTCTTAAATTTGAAGAAGTGCTCACCTTTGCAAAAAATAAGAGCATCCTTTTCATCACAGTGCAAGTTCAATTAAAAAAAATAAAGCCAGCTGCTAGGCTGGCATTCCTGCGCCATGGCGTTGTACAGTCATCCTTTTGCTTGACCTGCAGGTCTGCAGCCTCTTCAGAGTTCAGCAAAGGGCTTTGCTTTGTGCTTTGAAGAAGCTGGTGGTAGGTATCCTCACCTGGCAGCGTGAAGGGTGGTAGACATCTGTTACCTGTCTCAGTGGCTCTCACGGACATTCATGAGATGCGAGGAGGGCTGAAACGCTGGATAGTGACTTCTGGAGAGCTCTCTCCTGCCATGTTCTCTCGGAGAGCCTCTGTGCTACCTGTTCCAGTGCCTCACCTTGGCACAGCCTGGCGTACCTCGGATCAGTGCAGAAGGCCTTCCTGGAAGGCCATCACCCTGTTAAACATCAATGCCTTTGCACAATGTGGGAATCAACAAGTGCTTCTCAAGCAAAAGGGCAGAAAACTGCTAGAAACTTTCAATGCAAACAAAGCAAATTGTTTTCGATTATTTTTCCTGGAAAAAAGCTTAGCTGTTCTGGCAAGAGTATATATATATATTCATCATCTATTGTTATGGTTGAAAGGGCTGAAACAGATTGTATTTAATCTTCAGGGTGATAACCTTTATGGAAATCTTCAGCCTGTACTATCCGGATTAAGAGAAGCTCTACGAACAGCCGAACAGGGCCTTAAAACAGACAGCAGCTCTGTCTGTCATTTGACAAATGACATTTCTTAAAATTTCTTAAGTGGTGTATCCATGCAGTGTGGACAGGTAAAAGCTTTGTTTGGTATTGGAGACAGAAGAAGCCTGTAAGTATCTAATTTTCAAAATTGTCTTGAACACAGAGCAGGTTCCAGCCCGGTTAAGTGTAGGCAAGGGGATTGAGATATCCTTTACTGATGCTGTCAGTCTCTTCATACGGGACTGAAGCATCCAGGCGTGCCTTCTGAAAATTTGTACTTGGTCTCACAGGAAGGAAAATGACCCTTTTTAATGGTCGTCTTTGACAAATTTCTTAAAAGCTGTGTCGCCTGGCTTGCATTAAACATCTGGAAATGTAGTCTGGACTTTGGCCCAGGTCCAAATTCATTTCTAGTCAAGCAGATCTGACATTTGGTCCGAGTCTTGATGTTTCCCTAAGCACTTGAAGAGCCTGGAGTACTTAGCATTCCCTTCATGTGGGTGAGCAGCTGAAGTGTAGGGCTTGGAGAGAGGAATGCTGACCACCGTCATCTCCATCACGGGCTTTCTGCTTGGTTGAATCAAAGTCATGGGACTGCCTGCTTTGTGCACACTTACCATCCGGACAATGGGAATAGGTTGCTATGTTTTGTGATGTTTTGTAGCGGCTTTGATTCAAGTGCAAACCGTCCTGTTAAATGCAGAAAATAGTTCCAACTTGTGTGTGAAAAACATGGAAAACACCAGCAAGCAGGTTGTTGGAGCAGTGCAAGAGCCACAGGTCTTAGCAGGGTACGGGGTAGCCGAAGGCGTAATTGCCCCCGTTCGCATTGTGCATTTCCAGCGCTGAGCCTGCGGGGCGTGTGACTTGGTGTGGCAGGACATATTTTTTGTTTCGTTGTTTAAACAGCAGGGTGGAAGGACCTCATGTTCTACCCATAGATTATGAATGTTCTGAAGTGTTTTAACTTCCTAGATAGATACAGCTATGGAGGAAAAACAAAAAAAAATACTCAAAGATGAAACTTTGAGATAGATTTCAGCTCATTTCCTTTCTCTGCGTAGTGCCCCTTCTTTCAAAAAGAAGGGTTCTGTTGTTGCTTGCATGAAGATGATTCAATGAAATTTTAATTACTTGACTTGAAAAAATGTAGATACTCTTAAAAAAGTAAATGTGTCCCTTCCCTTTTTCCCTGTTTCCTAATCTCTTCAGCAGAAATTGTAGAAAATAATTATACGTATAACTCTCTAGGGCAATCTTTCTTCTGGTGGGAAAACCCCTCTAAAACGTTGGCTGGATATGCAGTTCTGGTGCCGGTAATAGTATGGTTAATTATCAGTGCTTTTGGTTATACTTACATACTTAGAACTTGCTAGCAGCAGTGAACCATATTCTTTTCTCTGAAGATGTCAGATTCTTGGCATTATTATTTTCCTAGGGGAAAAATGAAGTTCCTTGGAGTGACAGGTGAGCTTGAGAGAGGATGTAGGATGTATGTGTATATATATATATATGTCATAATTTTAAATGCTGTGATCAAGCCCTAAGAAGAAAAGACAAATTTTGAGAACTGCAGTTACTCCTGTACTCTTTTTGGTCACATCCATTGCACTGAATCCAGATTTTGCCACTTAAGGGAGGTGAATGTCCTGGTAGAGAAGATGACCATGGGCACAGAGAAGTTGTAGAGTCTCCATCCTCAGTGCAACTTGATCTAAGTCGGTCATGTTTTG
>NC_048896.1:65091656-65195007 GCF_011077185.1 Oxyura jamaicensis
TCCCCGCCACCGGGCGGTGTGAGGAGCCGGGGGAGGGCCCGGCCGCGGGGCGGGGGGAGCGGGGGCCAGCCCCGGCCGCCGCCGCCGCCGCCGCCAGCGGGGCGATGAGGAGCAGCTGCCGGGCGGCGCCGTAGCGCGGCCGGCAAATGGCCGAGGGGCCTGGGCCGGCCGGCGGCTGAGGCACCGCCGCATGGGGGCCCGGCGCTGAGCTTCGCCATGGCTGCGCACTCCAGGTACGGCCCGGCACCGGCAGCGGGGGGGGGTGGGATCCCGGCCTCTTCTCCTGGTACTTGTTTTCGGGGGTTTTGTCGCGGTTCCGTGCCGGAACTCGGCGTGAGGAGGTGGCGCAGGCTGCGGGCAGCAGCCCGGAGTCGGGCTGCGGGCGAGCTGCGGTTCGCCACGGAGAAGCGGGGTACGGGGGGAGGCAGCCTGAAGGCTAAGGTACGTGGGAAACAGCTGGCAGCCTTTCGGCTGCTCTCAGGGACGTTTCAGAAACTCGGCCTCTTGCTCCTTCGTCCCGCCCCGCTCCCCTTCCCCGTGCGCAGGAAGGAAAATGGTGGCATCGCCGGAGCTCAAGTTTGGCACCGGCGCTGTGTTTTCACAGCGGCGCTTCGCTGCGGCTTTGAAACCAGGAGCTGGCTTTAAATTACAAACTGCAAAATGACAGGGCTTTGGGGAGGAAGGGCTGGAAGATTGATCGCTTCGTTAGCAGCTGAACTCTTCCTGAGCTACTACTGCCTGCTCTTCTCGCTGTGCGTGGGGAGCCTGGAGTACTTAACAAAGAGACCAAGCTTTAATTTTCCGTTTTTTTTTTTTTTTTTTTTTTTTTTTCTTGCTTCCCCCTTTGTGCGATCCCTAGATTGACATGATTTACTGGCCTGCGTTATCAGTGCATGGCTTTAATAGGTCCACATGCTAAGAGAGGGTTCAGCGTAAATCTTGGTGCTGCTGGCTGGCCTTGAGGCTTGGCGGGGCCCCAAGGCCAGGGGCACTCTTGCTGTTCCAGAGGTCGCACAGCCATTTCCTTGGGTGCCAGGGCCCAGCAGCAGCCCCCAGCCCCATCTGTAACTGACGAGGGGGAGGCGTAACCCTCTTGGGCCAGGTGCCACTCCACCGAGAGCATAATTCTGTCCGTCAAGATGTCCAAAATAGAAGGGACACAGGTCAGGGGCTGGCCCCTGGGGCCAAGCGCTGCGGAATGAGTGACCCACGGCACGTACCTGCCGCCCTGCTCCTCCATTCCGTGCGTTGGTCTCTGCTTCTTGTCAGGATGGCGAGAGGTTCTTACGCTGTAAATCTGCGTCAGAGCATTTCGGCACGGTGAGTAAGAAGGCAACCTCTGTGTGCTTCAAGAGCAGTGTTCAAGTCTGACAACTGATCGCTTTAAAATACCTTTAAATGGGAGTAGGAGTGAAAATGAGCAGCAGAAATGAATCTCTTGCAGGAGAGAGGCTGCGTTTACCAGTAAGCTCAGTGCTTGTGATACTCCTCTTTTGGTGGCACGAGTTGGCCGTATTATGCGCCTCATTGCAACACATACATGCTGTATGAGTGCATAAAAGCTTTTCTTCAGCAGCAAAGGATGAATTCGTATGTGCAATAAATAACTGGAGTTATGCTACATAGGAAGGAGAGGCCAAATGTCTCTGGAATGAATTTGTTAAAACATGCCAGAGGGTTCTCCCTGGTAGGCAGCTGATGAAAGATGTGGGCGAGCTTTTGGTTTTGCATCTCTTCTTAAAAAATAAAAATCTGCAAGCTCAGTAAATTACTGATGAGGTGGTATGATACAGAACACCACAGTGTTTGGGTATTGCTCAGTATGAGGTCTTCGGGCACTCCTCCATCTGCTTGGGCTTGCTGTTTCTCATGCTGGGTGTTCAGTATGCACAGCTAGTGCAAGGGATGTGAACTTGGGGAGGGTGCAGGTTTGGCAGCAAGAAAATCCTGCATCCATCCTTCAGCTTCAGTGCTGCGATCCAGGGCAGCTCCCATAGCGTTTGGATTCCCTTGTTCTGAAGGTTAAAGAAAACCAGGTGGTAAAACATGCCTATTGCTGCTCGCCAGCATTTTAAAAACTGCAGTAGTAATGAGCGAAAAACTGATGTGTTAATGTGTGCCCTAACGTTTTTTTCCATACTGAATCTGAAGAATGGATTACACGGTGAGTTGGGTGTTTTGTTTTAGTTGTTTGAGATGAATCTGCTTCTGCCACTGGCTCCTGTAATTAGCTTGTATCCAGAATCATTAGGTGGAGAAACCATCCCTGGGTCTGGGTTGTTCTGTGTAGAAAGTAGGGGGGTTGTTTTCAAGTTGTTGGCTATGCACTCACTTCTCGAAAGTGCGGCTGATCTGATGTTTGTGGTGTCCCTGGGCAGCACAGCCTCTGTCAGGTTTTTGTGCTGTAATCGGGAACCTGTGAAATTCAGAAGCAGAATCGAGCAGGATAATGACAAGTTCGCTTTCTTGTTCGATACGGTATAATGCTCAGCAGTGCTATGCAGCTGCTGCGAGGTATGGCAGGACCCCTAGGAGGTGTGCGGGACCAACCGAGACCCTCTGTCAATGTGACAGCTCCAAACAGAGGTCAGTGAGGTACAAGGATGTGGCTCCTTTACCGGGTGGTGGAGCCCAGCTCTCTTCTGCTCTCTTCTTCATTAAAAAACAAGCTCGGCTGCAGCAATCGCAAGCTGAGGATCTTTAAATGCATAGCTGCTTTTTTGAAGAGGTAGGCTGCTGCTCTTGGGCTGGTCAGGATCATTGTAAATTAGCTGTGGACCCTGTTGGTTACATTTAAAATTATGGATAGATAAATACTGTGTTAGTCTGGATGCTGAGAATTCCTGATAGTTGTAAACTTGGCTTTGGATGTGCTCAGTGTGGTTGCAGGTAGGCAGAACCAACTCCGTTTTCCTGTCTTTGTAGGGCAGCACAGTCAGAGCAGTGTGCAATCAGTGTCGTGCTGTCATCCCTGCTGGGCTCACTTTGCTCCTTCTGAGCTGGCCCTGCAGGAGATGGTGAGGATGGGCAGCACCCTGGGGAGCCCTCCCTTTCCACCCCAACAGCCCCGTCATCGCAGCTGGCCCCAGAGGCGCCTCAGAAGGGGGCAGGACCACTCATTTGGGTAGAAAAAGGAGCAGATGATGTGCCAAAAAACCCTCATGGCTGTACCTGCGTTTAAAACACAGCGAATGCAGCAAAACAGTCTCTTCTAAAGGGAGTGATGCTGAGGCTTTTTCCCAAGGAAGAGCTGCTTGGAATGATGCAGCTTGATTTTTGCTCCGTGTCGTTTTGCAGCTTTCCAGGCCAGATCGACAGACACGTTTCATAACATGTTTGTTCTGTGGGTCCTGTTGATACAGGCAGATGTGAGTATTGGTGATACTGCATTCCAGTCAGCTGAGGCAGGTGAAGAAGGGCTGAAACAGTGTCCAAGTGCGCCTTACCTGTAAGTTGAAAGCTAAAACATCCACCACGCTTCTCCAAAATCTTCCTGGAGAGTTACACTTGGGTTTTCTCTGGCATGCGATGCCTGGGTGCCCTCCAGCATGCTTTGCAGACTCCTGGGGAGTTTCAGTCCACAGCTGCCTACGTGTCTGGGCTCTCTGAGCTTGCTGTGGGGCAGCCCAGCTGGAAATGGCCCACGAGGGGAGCTCCTCCAGGGAAGAGGACACCCAGCTTGTTTGTTAGGGGTGGTGGGGATTACAGGTCCAAGCTATAATAGGACCTAAGTCCCCCGAAACCTTGGAATGCTGTTATCACGATGTGCCAGACCTGGGATGGAAGGGAACGTTTCCTCAAAGCAAGTAATTTTTGCGGGGCCTGAATCTGTATTGTAGAGGGAGGCATCTTCTTGCTGCTTTTTAGGAGAAAGTGCAGGATGCAGCACAAATAGCAGGAAACAAGCTCGTAATGAACTGCATCAATTCTCCTCAGCCTTTCCTTTCTGTGTGTAGCCACAGTGAATGAGAGCACGAAGCTGTCAAATCCTTTAAAAGATGTTATCGAAGGGACCTCAGTAAATAGATAGGAAATCTGCTAAGACTGTTCCTCCTGTTGTGGTGGGCTACAGGGAGGCGAGGGAGAGTTTTCCACAGCATGCAGGATGCCTTCCTACTGCCAGTTGCAAGTTCAGGGCGGCAGGGAGCTCAGAGGCTGTTTAACCTCTATTTATAGGAAAGCACTCGTCCTGTTTGGGCTTGAACACGGCACAGAGTTTTTTTCACTGCGGTACATCACTGTGAAAAAAGCATGGCCGTGCTCCATGTTGCAACTCAGGCTCCTGGGGCTGATTCTGGCCATGATACAGGGCAGAAGACACACGTAGCGCTGGGGTGGAGCGACTGGCTAGGGCAGACAGCGCTCCGAGATGCGTCGTGTCACCGTGGGAGGATGAAGGCAGAGCTGCCTTGCTCAGGTAAAAGGCTTTACTGGGTAGCAGACAAGTAAGTGCTCGTGCAGATTTTCCCCAGCTGTGTGTTCACAGACAGTTTGGGGAAGCAGCCCCCAGGTGCTGCCTGCTGCTCAGGTGCAGAAGTCACCTGTCACATGGTTTTACCACGCGAGTTTGGTGCGTGTTAGGGTTCTTCTGCTGCCCTGTTCTTGTAGTGGAAGGGAGGGAGCCAGCTTCATCACAGCTGCTCTGTGCTTCATCTGCACACGTTTGTCTTCAGCATTAGCCTTGGTTGTTGCTAAATATTTAGAGCTGTCATTTTTCATTGTACTAGATGTTTGTTGTAACAGCGACGGGAAGTTCCAATGTTGTTCTGCAGCGTTACCCATCAGGTTAAGAGAAAGCAATGCCCCCGCTTTAGTTTTTAGAGAGAGGTCAACAAGCAAATGGTTAATGGTTAACCTCTGTGACAACAGTAAAACTCATTCTCAGAACTGTAAAAAAAAAAACAAACAAACAAAAAAAAAACAAAAAAAAACCTGAAGTGTGGGTTTCATTTGTGTACTTGTTAAAGGAAAAAAAAAATCCTCACCAAAACCTAAACAGGAAGAGTACAGCAGATGCTGTTTTCTTTGCTTTTCTTTAAAAAAAAAAAAAGTGAGAAGTGTATGGTAGTGTTTGAGATATATATAAATATATGTATATAAATACATGTGTATATATATATAAATAGTTTTTTGCTCAGAATACCATTTATGGTGTACTCTATAAGCAGTAATTGATGTGTTTGTTCATCAACATAGGAGCTGCACCTTCGTGGCACAGTAGTGTTTAGCAGCTGGTGTGCTTATGTGAGGTATGTGAGTGCGGGTGCCTCCTCTGAAAAGCAAGTCTTTTTTTCCTCCTTTCCTGAGCTGAGTTACAGGCATTGCAGTCTGAAATACTGACAGCTGTTAGCATCTGAACTTGCAAGGAATTATTAAAATGTGTAGTGGTAAAGGGTTTCTTACATCTTCAAAGAGCTCGAGACACCTGGTAAGAAATTGCTTTCAGTATTCCTGTGCTTCTGTAGTCTGTGAGATTGTATTTAACAAATGTATTATAGAGCTAATCCATCTTTGCAAGTATGGCTGAGCAACTCTCCCTCACGACTGCTCTGCAGCTCTTGCTCAAGGCTCAACTCTCCCCAGCAGGCTGATATGGAGAAAACACCCAGCTTTGAGGGCTGGGCCGAGAACAAGCTGTCATCGATCTGGGAACACATTTGTTTGGGGCAGGGAGCTGGGCTTGCTCAGAGCCACCAGTGCCTGTGTGTTTACCAGGAGGAGTTTGGCTGGTGAGCTGGAAGTACAGGCAAAGAAATAAGCTGCAGAGGTGAGATAACTGCTGGCCAGCGCTGAGCATCAGCTCCACCGTATCGCTGAGCTCCTGGAGCTGCCTATCTTAAGAGCGCTGAAACCCCTGTGGTTTCTATAGATGCAGAGGTGAAGGTGCCTTGGACGCGCATCACTGGGCACACGCTCTATACTTCTCTCAGGAAAAGTAGATTTTCCTTGCTACTGCAGCGTAGTTGGAAACAAGAAATACGCTTACTTCCCTGCCCTGCTGCGTGTCCTTTGGCAAAAATCATGTGTGCAGCTGCTTCCTTTAAAACAGCATGTCATGTCTTCAGGGAGTGAGTGAAGAGGTGGCCTTTGGTAGCGGTACCTGTCTGGGGTGAAACAAGGGAAAGCGGTGATTATGCCGGAGACTTTGTGCCTCGTCTCCTGTGATTTTGAGCTGAACCGATGGCCGGCTGAGGTTCTCACATGACAGTGCACCAAGCAGTGCTTCTGCAGGAGGAACCAGCTGGTTTTAAAGCTCTGTCAGTGCCAATTCAAAAGCATGCCAAGTCTATATGCTTCCCCCCCCCGTCTATGACTATGCTTTATGCACATTTATGTTGAAAGCTTGTGATTTTCAGTTTCTTTAAATGCTGTGTCTGTGAAATGTTTAAAGTGATGGCTTTTTAGTTTCACAGATCCTTGATTTAAGAGACATGTTCCATAACTTCTTGCAGACGAAAGATGCCCTTTTAATATTTAAGGGGAACACGATCGTTATGCCGAGGTTTGAGAACACCATTTATCATCTTCATCTGTTTGCAAACCCATTGCACACAGGCTGATTTCAGCAAACTAATAATAGGCTTGCTTTGCTTAGTTGGCTTTGTGAACCTCCTAGGAGTAAATGCCTGGTTCTGAGCAATGGACCACAGGCCTAAAGAAAGCTGCTAGTCTAGAGACTAAGAAAATTCTGTTGAACTGCCCAAATCCTGGAGGGAAAGAAAAACAGTTAGATTTGTGTTCTTTTCTTTGAGAAAGTCTTGTCTCCTTCCAGAGGCATGACAATAATGAGATGTGGTATTCAGAGACTTTTTTCCATGCCGTTCTGCATGAAAATCAGTTGACTCATACATTGAGGCGTTATAAATAACAGACCAAAAAACTTCCTAAACTGGCCAACATGGAAAAATGCAGCAACTCTAATGTTTCGCCTTTGAAAAAATACTTTGGGACAGATAGTGCCACAGAGCTTAGACGCATTGTTCTCTCTGATTCGTTCCCAAAATCCCAGCCTTCTCTGTTAAAGCACATGCTGCTAAAGGAATAGCAGCATGTCTGTCTTCTGTTCTTCCAGTACAGGATTTTTAAGTGTTCTCAAGCTATTGGGATAAAAATGATGTGATGTTTGGAGAAGCTAGTTGAAATTCTTCCCTGCTGGGAAAAGGCAGAGTTTGTCAGTTAGATGGTATAATGTAATCAAGGATTTGCAAATACAAGAGCTGAAGGAGAGCATAGATGATGCTAATAGTGCTGTAGGAGTTGGGCCATCTAGGTGTAACAGATGCTGGAGATTTTTTTTCCATAAGTTACCTATGAAAAAGAAATATTTTTAACATATGCAGTAAGTTCTATTTAAGGGCAAAAAGAGCTTCACTTTCTTGTTAGTCTTAGCAAGATACAAGTGTTTGTACTGAGCAGTTCCACAGCCTAACAGGGAGCCATTAGTAACAATGGCTAAAGGAAGAGTTACTGGCTCAGGTAAGCTCAGCTCATAAAATGAGCCCCTCTGAGTACAGTGCTGTGCTGAAGGATTGGTTTTGAGGAGCCATCTACAACCTGCAGCTTCTTGTGCAGGAGTAAACCATGCTAGAAACGTGTATTAGCCAGAGACTTTCTGTGCAGTTACATGACACTGTGTGTGCGAGGCAGCCCAGTCTGTCTGAGATGTTGAGTTTGACTTAGGAAAGGAGAAGAAAAAATGATGCTAACAGCTTGGCTTCCAGCAGAACCTAGACTTCCTCTCTGAAGCTGCCCTGAAGTTTTCTTCCATTTTTTAATCCCCTCCTCCTTCAAACCCAGTTTGAAGCCCTTGCTGGGTAAATGAGATGAGCTCGGCCTTTGAGTGACTCAAAACATGACAGCCCCGACCTGGCGCTTCCACCCCTCCTACGTTGGCACGTCACTGAGCAGCGCTGCTCAAGCACTCCCAAGCCATGTCAAAATGCATGAATTAGTCTGGTTCCTGATGATTTGGAAGGTATGTTTTCCTTCCAAGTCAGTCAGGCTAGCAGCCCTGTGGATTTCCCTAACTATGCGTCCCTTTCTCATTGGTTTGTGGAGGGACATGTGGAATGGGTGGGCAGCGAGCCCGTTGCTGTTCTTTCCCTTGAAGCGCAGACATCTGATACAGTCTAGCACTGTTTTTCACAGCCAGAACCTTCATTCTGTGATTTTTAAATAAATGCAAACAGATTGTAATTGCCACATAATCTGATAATTGCAACCAAACCCACCTCAGGCTGGTTGTTGGCAGCTGTATTGGTGTGTGTTGATGTTGTTCCACTATTTGAATTTATTGTGGAAGCTTAGCAATTGATTAAAATCTGTTCCCAAGTGCTATTTTATTAAAACAAACAAAACCAAAACAAACCTATCCTGTAATGCATGCAAAGCCAGACACAATCTGGATTGTTTCTTGAATCTAATGAACAGTAATTTGACGTTCAGACCTTTCACAGACTGCATCTTATGTCTCAGTCCTTGCCCTAAGAGCTGGATTTGTCTCTGTGCTGTAATTCGCTTGGTAGCAACACGCACAGATCACTTGGTGTCTCAGGTGAGGATGGTGCACGTGGCCCTCTGTCCACCCAGCTCTCTTAAGAGTGCTTGTTCTTGGGGCTTTCAGATTCGGCAACAATTACTGGTGCTAGCCAGAACAGGGGCAGAGGGAGAAAAAGACATTTTCAGCTATTGCAAACATAAAACTCAAAGTAATGTGAGTAACATACTCCCCCACCCCCTTGAAAAAGTCAGATAGAGATGTCGTGTGGAAGACGGTGTTGTGAAGAGATCTCTCTTCTTGCCATGCCCTGAGCCTATCTTTTGCTTTTCTTATGACGGGTTTCTGTGCTATCCACTTTTCCATGTCTTCCTCTGGTCCTTTCCTTTTCTTTCCTGCTGTGACCTTGGTGGGTGAGAGATGTCGATCATGGGCCAGATGAAGAAATAAACAACTTCTGGGTGGGGGAAATATCAGGAAAATAATTTCTTTATGTGGCTGTTCCTTTGTGTGTGTATTAAATACCAAGGTAATGGTTTCCTTTTTTTAAAATGGCTTCCTTTGAAAATGTGCCATCCACCCCTCTCTCAGGTTACCAAAGGAAATTTACAGATGATAATTGATATAAGTATGTTTACTTGAGTGTAACAACTTTAAAGACCATTTATGTATAGTAATCTGCCAAGGAAATAATGATTTGTTTAGGTTTGTTCAGTGTTTCTTTCCTTCCCCTAGAGGAGTCCGTCAACACGTGTGAAACGGGCTTGGAGGAATGAGACACCGGCAGCAGTCACTGGGGTTAATACAGTGCTTTTAAAAGGTCTTTGGTTAAGTGATGCACTTTTCTTAGAAAGTTCTTGAATGGTTCTTTCACCCGTTCCTCTTCTCTTTCCCCTCGGTGAGCAAGGACAAGCATCTCACGCCTTCCCAGTACGCAGCAGCCTCTGGATGGGAGCGATGTACGGCTTCTGCTCCAAATTCCACCACTGTCACTCGTGCTCAGGTCCAACTCATGGCCAGCTGAGCTGTCCCTTTCTTTTGAAAGGCTTAACCTGTGTGTTGTAAGGCAATCGACTAGCTTTACGATCAGGATCCGATTTCCTCATTGCCTTTCAGCTCTCAAGTCCCGTTCCAGAAAGCATTTGGGTGAAGAGCCCTGCTCGAGTATGTGCACAACAGCAATTCTTGACCTGGAGCTAGAAAGTGAAATGTGGAGGATGTTTATTGTGTCTGCATCTATGCAAGCAGGTGCTCAGAAAGGGCTCCTGATTCACAGCTTTAAACTGAGGAGTGACTTCTGTGTGCGTGACTGAAGTAATGTGGGAGAGGGGAAGGCTGTTAGTCTCACCGTTTCCTCTATTCCTGTTCTTCTTCTGTTGTGTTGGTTCCTGCAAATGGCATATTTTATAAAGCACAGAAGTGTTAAGTTGGAAAAAAAAAGAAAAAAGAAAAAAGAAAAAAAAGACAAGAATAGGGGTGTTTTAGACCAAAATACTGGCCAGAAAGGATTCCAATAGTTTTTCTGAGGTGAAGTTGGACAAAAGCAAGGTTTTAGGTAGAATAGCCAAAAGAAGCAATAGTGATTCTGTTCCTTCCTCCTGCCTGTTTTTTCAGGTGCTTCCAGAAATACTTACACATACCACATCTGTTGTGCAAAAACATCTGTGTGTTTCTGCTAGTGTGTTTAGTAACTGTAACAACTGAACCACTGAGTAACATGGAAGAGATACAGACTTCTGTAGAGAGGGTTTAGGCACATTCTGTTCCCTTAAAAAAAAAAAAAAAAAAAAAAAAGGCAAAGAGTTACTGCAAGTCTTTACAGTCAGCCTGTATTTTGTTGAAAGCACCTAGCTTTCCACGGATGACCGGGCTGGATGTGGCTTGGGTTATTCTGGGGGTTAGCTGGTGCTGCAGGAGGTGTTGTAGCCAGGGGAGCCGCTGTTGGGGAGGCTTGCCACGCCACATATAGCAGTGGCAGGCACAAGCTGGGGATGAGGAAGAATCCCCAGCAGCATACGCAGAAGGATTTAAAAGCTTCTCTGGAAATCTGACATGGTGCTTAATGCAGGGCATCTGCTGAGACCCTGGGAGAGCAAAAAGCCTCCTGCTCAGGGCGATGAATAAGCCTGGCTGGAAAAGGCACATGGGAGGTCTGGGGACAAGGAACCCCAGGGAGAGGCGGTGTTGATTCACTTCTCCTTTTGAAGCTGCCTCTTGCCACTGTGCCATAGAAGATGGGGACTGGAAGAGGCCATGGGCTACTGCCGTGAAAATTGTCAAATGGGCAGAGGCTCCAGAGGTTTTATCAGGGAAGTGACCTGCCCCTGGAAGAAGTCCCGAATGGACAGAAGTGCGTGTGCCTCGCGGAGCTTCTCCTGTGAGATCCTACGGCACCTTGGTGTCATTTGCCAGCCGTGGTTGCAGGTTTGGCATGAAATTACCGCTGTCATCATCTGAGCAGATGTGACTTCCTTTGAGAGTGGTGGTTTCTGCAGACAGAAGGACAGCAGTTCAGAATGGGCTTGGAAAGATCCCAGTCCTTTAGAGAGTTCAAACTGGAAACAGAATGATAGAGAGGGTGTTGAAGCCAATACAGTAGAAGAGCTGTAACGTAATTAACAAGGATGTTGACTAGTTGCCTTTTACCAGTTGGCTGTCAGGTTTTGCTTTCCTTGAAAAAGGCAAGCAAAGTTGATGTGATGTGACCATATGTTGTGATGGCTGAGATAGGCCTATTTTTATTCAGCTGAAGTTGAGCTTCCTCTCTGATTTGCATTTGCAGGAGTTGCAGCTGATCTGTTTGCTCCATGAGCTTCCTGCCAAGCTGAGCAGGAGGAAGAGCATCTTTCTCGTTTGTCACAGCCTTGGTACTTAGCAAGGGCTTCACTGTTTCAATGGGGTCTCAGGGCTGAAGTTTTGCAGGTAACAAAGTGGGGGCTTCCAGCAGTAACCTGCAGTTTCTTTGTCAACACCACCAAAGCTGCTGCGTCTGCATGGAAACCCTCCTGTCCTGCGTGTAGGTGTCCAGCCAGCGGCTCTTGACTCTGACCCAGATTCCTGGCTGGCAGTAAGCTCCTTCCACACTCCCTCCAAGCTGGCCCCTTTGCAGTCGTGCTCGCTGTCCTCTCCCTGATTTTGGGAGCCCATCTCTGTTTCCGTTCAGGCACAGCCCCCTTCTGGGGCTGCTTCACCGGGCACCTGCTGGCGAGGCTCCTGAGGTTACGTTGCCTTCAGTTGCTCGGTTGTTTAACCAAGTGCTTTTAACGGGAACATGAAACCAGGCAGAAATACAAAACCTCACAGAGACCTCACAGAGTAATCTCTTAATTGCAGTGCTGTCGATGTTGATCCACCCCCCGTGGTTACTGTACTCGCAGGGGGGTGGTGGGGAAGGAAGAATATTAAATGAAATAGGCTAAACACTTAAGAAGGATAATTTATTGCCAGTCTGAGCATCAAGCTAAGCATTGCAAATAAATGGACAATATAAGTGCTTTTGGAGGCAGAAATTGCCTTGTTTGATGTAGTTGCTGCGTGGGACACCTAAATTCTATGGGGATAAATAACACAAAGAGCAATTAATTAATAGTGGCAAGATACACACGCCTGCGCTGTCCTGAGGCAACCCCAAAAAAGTATTCATCAGCAGATTGCCCAGTTGCTGGCAGATGACTTTTGCTGTGCAGCAGTTTGCCATTTCAGCTGGAAAATGCATTGTCCCTCAGCCTCCCTGCAAAAATCATGGCTTTGGCTGCTACGTGGTTCACAAAAAGCAGCGCGTGGCTTTCCAGCCGCAGAGGGGAGGTGTTAGCAGGCACGTTGGCTTTAGGATTTCTGGGTACTGCTGTAAGCCTCCCAAGGGCCATCAGGCCTTACAGATGCCGTGTCAATCTTTGGGGTATCTCACCTAGGTTCAGCAGCAGCAGGAGAAAGCAGAGTGGCTCAGAATTGGTCTGGCAGTGTGCTGGTCGTACAGCTGCGTGCTCTCCAGAGCAGGGCAGGGTTATCAGCAAATCCACACGCAGGGTAAACATTTTGGAAGCGGCCTCGCTGGTTCCTGCCAGTGCTGCCTTTTCCACTGCGTACCATGGGCGATCCCTGTGCTGGCTCCACATGCTGGCAGGAGCCCCTCGGTCACCCAAGCCTTTCTTTGCGTGTTTGGGACATCCCGTGCTGTGGCTGGGCTCTCCGGGAAGCACGCGCGTGCCTGACACGCCCGCCCGAGTTGCTGATAGTTGTAGCCCCTGCAAAATGCACCGCATGCGCGTGTATTTAGCAAGCAGCAGAAAGGAAAGGCGAAGCACCTCCGCGTGTGTTTTGGGACATATGCTTTGCAACGTGCATTAGGCATGCTTCAGTACCTGCCTAATGCGCCCTGTCGCGGATTATTGCCGTTGCATGGTTTGAATGCTTTCCAAGCCCTGCTGAATGACAATGAGCCCCTTTGTTATAGAGACATCAGAGTGATGGTTCAAATGCAGTTTGAAACCTCTTAATAAAATCAAACAAAAGCGACAAACCATGGGAAAATGTGCAGACGGTTCTGTGTGTGGATGGAAAAATTGGGAAGTACTTGTGGAGTACCTGTAACCTGGCAGAGACTGCAGGAAAGATTTGTTTAAATAGGCTTTTGAGCATATAAGCAGGCTTCTTCTGCAAACAGTGCTAATCTCTTTCCGTTCCTACTTAGTCCTTGCTATGCAGATAAGACTTGTTCAACCTGTTACGTGGTACGTGCTGTTACATAAAGGGAAAACTCAGGGGAATAGGAAACCTTGTCATTTGTTGCATGAGTTGTTTTCTGCCCGTTCCTACAGAAGTATGGACAAATTTAAGCCTTTAATATTCCTTGGTTTTGCTAGTGCCAAAACTGGTGGTCTGCAGGCACGTGGTGGTGCAGGCAGTGCAGCTGACACTGAAATGAGGTGTCATCTGAAATGACACATGAAATGAGGACGTGTGGGGCACTGGCCGGCAGTGCGGCCGTGAAGGGGCACTCGGGTCCTGGTGGATTCATGAGCTGCTCGGTGCAGCCTGCACAAGGACAGCTGGTATCAGGCTCTGCAGAAACCCAGCAGCGTGCTCACTCGGCTGGACATGCGGAATCTCTTGTGGAACAGCATCCTCATCCTACAGCTACTGCCTGTAGCTGTAGGATGAGGATGCTGTTCCACAAGAGATTTAAAATGCAGACACACAAAGCAGCTGCTCAGTAAACATTGCAGGGTTTTGTTTTTTTACCCAACAACGTATATCTTGTTAGACTTCTTTGGTGCAGTGGAGAGCAAAGTTTTGTGTTATTTATTTATTTACTTATTAAGAGGATTTAAGGAGCCAGTTCTATAAAATCAGTGAACAAAGAGCACATCTGCTTGAATAATTTTAATATAGCCTTAAAGTAGAAAATGTATCGCATTTGACTTCTTGCACCTACGATAAGCATTGCTGAATGAACTGAGGTAGAATAGTAGATTGCAAGACATGAATCCTTGATTTGCTGGTCAAAGTCATTTCAGGTGGATAATTAAACTTTTTTTTTTCTGATATGTTGATATCTGGATTTTTTTTTTTGTGCCCTACTTTTTTTTTTCAGGGCTTTTTACCATGACAGTTGCTGGAAAGGCTCCCCATTTTTGTGCCCCCCCCCCCCCCCCCCGAAAGAGCAAGTGTGTTGGGGGGCCACTGGGCTTTGCTTTACCGAGTACTTCTGTGCGAGGTCAGGAACACAATGTTAGGACAGTTGGTCTGGAAAGCAGTAGTTCCAAGTAATCACAGTTCCTTTCTTACAATCAGTAAAATGAAAATGGGTGTGTGGGAATCAAAATATTGTGATTGTGTGAACAAATGAATAAATTTGGGGGTTTGGACCCAATGATCTCTTGAGGTCCCTTCCAACCCGTATGATTCTGTGAAATGGGTCTGAGAAATTGATACTTTAAAGGCAAAAATATGTTTTACTCAATCCCTTGACTATTAAGTTCTTTCTGCACCAGTGCAACTTCGCTGCAGCTTTTTCCACATAATCTCAGATTTCCCTGTGAAAGACTTCTGGAACCTGTTGCAAGGGAACAGAAGCCGGATTTCATGATTTTGTTCCTCTCTTGGTAGTTCTCTGCTGCAAATGCCTGGTTCTCTTGCTGTCTTTAAGCATGTCACCAATGAATTGATTGTACAGAACAACAACAAATGCTACTTCACACGGTATTTCAATGCAGATCGACAGGCGGGATAGTTCCCATGTAAATGGAATACAATGGAGGTTTTATTTCTCTTCCCAGGCAAGCCTAGAGCAGTTCCCCAGAGCTGCTGCATTTCTGTTGAGAGCAGGAATACCGGGGCAGGTGGCTGTGGTGAGAGAAGATTTCATGCAGTGTGCACGCGGCAAGAGCCTGTCCCTGCCAAAGAGGCTTGCTGCTTGCCACGTGGAAGCCGCTGCATTCCTCTACTCATATAACTGACTTGCAGAGCCATAACAGCGAGATTTGGCACAGAGATCATGGCACGGCTGCAGTGGTGCGTGCTGAATTGCAGTGCTGGAGGATGTTGCCGTGCTTGACCTACCTTGTGTTTCGGCGTTCCTTCACATATTTCATTTCAGTCTCGTTTTCAGAAGCAGCGGTTTGTAAGCTAACACTTGATTGGGGCTTATTTATGTCTCTTGGGCCAACTTAATAGTTTTCATTGTGAGTGGGATGCAGCTAATCAAGAGGGAGAAACACTGTGGGAGTGGGTGATGCTGCAGCTGAGTCAGTTCCTGAGCAGTGGGAGTTGATCCAGGTACCGCAGCCCTGGTGGAGGAGACTTGGCTCTTGAACAGGTTCCCGTGCTGCAGCTTGTCCTCTTGGTCCTTTTCTGTGTCCTACTGCCTGACTGGTCCTTTCTCCGAGCAAATGGCCACCGTGCCATCCTGACACGGCCACATCTGATCTCCTGTACGCATCCCTAGCACGAGGCAGCTGCAAAGTGCTTTGCCCCCATTTCCCATCAAGTGGCAAACTCCCTTGCAGCAAGCTCCCGGTGCTGTAGGGCCAGGGTAAGTGCCTCTGAAACAGTTCCTGCCCATTGCAGTGGTTTGTTACCCTACTGCTGCTGTGCCTGCACTTGCCCTCTGGCAGACTGGGAATAACACGAAGTAGATCTTGTTGATGGGAGACTGTATGACCACCTTTGGCTGTTAAATCCTGAAAATGGGAAACTGGGGTAAATATAGATCCTGCTCTTGTGTCCGGGGTGTGTTTGCACATGGAACAGCTGGCATAAAAGCTGCAGGAGGATTTCTCTTCACTGCCATAGGTAAAATACATTCAGGCTTTGGGTGGCACATTGAAGTCACGTACATTGGAAAGCAGGTTACTTTTTCAGAAGGCCGTGTACTGTAACAGTAGCCTTTCTGCACCCTTGGTGTGCTGTCATACATCTGTGGTGAGTTAAGCGCATGCTTTCCTTAGTGAGATAGGTTGCTTCCTCCTCAAGTTCCTTCGCATCAAGGTTGTGTTGTAATGCTTTGACTGCGAGGAACAAGACCGGCCCCCATCAGCCCTGGAGAGCAACCACGACTTACATAAAAGAGGGTTTTTCAACTCTGTCTTCCTCATCATCATTTGAGGAAATCAAAATGAGAATACATCGTTAATTTCTTCCTTGCACATTGACAATTTATTTTTTTGGTCAGGTTTCTCAAGATCTAACACGAAAAAATCACTGGGGAAAAAAATAAGACAACTGAAGAAAATTCAGTGACTTATTTCTCCCTGTGTTTTTCTTCTAATTTCCTCATTTTTTCCTCATGTCATTTTTGCGTTAGTTCTACAGAGAAGTGCATGACACTTGCCGAGGGCTTTGTAATGACTTTTTTTTTTTTAATCCTCTATTTGGTGGACGTCTGGGCTTTGATCTGTAAATATGTCCCAGTTCTTAGATGGGGAGCTCTGCTGCATCAGGGAGGCAGGGAAGCACTTGGCAGGTATACGTGCTGGTAAGGTTACTCTCCTAGCCTGCATGGCACTTAGTAGGTAAACACAAAGATAAAAAGGAATAGCCTTTTTTGTCGGAAGGGTGATTCACAGGCTTAAATTCCATAGCTGCTGATAATCTATTGTTCCTAGCCAAGGAGAGCTTGCTACTGGGGTGTAGCTTTTTATCCAAGAAGCTGTTGCATGCACATGTGAAGTGTTTGATCAGAAGTGAGCCTCTCTGGGCACTATATTAAATGCAAAAATGGACTGCGTTTTCAGTTTAAAGATGTTATTTTTCTCGTACATGCTTCATGGAACTCTCTTGAAGAAGAAATTGAATTCTTGTGTGCTGATTTTTGTAGGATGCTCTGCTGAAAAAAAAGTATTGCTTTGTTTTGTGTTTGGTGACTTAAGTTACGTTAGCCAGAGTTTCTTCTATTAAAAAAAAAAAAAGTCTGGTATAACATAAACTCAGAACTTATGCTTCTCAGGGTGGGAGGAGAGACAGGAGGTGAACTGAAGGGTTTAAAGCTAGCCACCAAGTAAATGCTCCTTAGTCAATTGAAGAAGCTTGTTTTAGGATTTTTTTTTTTTTTTTTTTTGTGCACTTAAAGTCAGAAACTGCATCCTTAAGCAGTCCATAAGAGTTCCTAAAGCAGCACAGTATAAGCACAGTGGTGAGTTACTACAGCAGGTCTGTGCCCAACAATTCCCAAGACTCTTAAGACTGTCAGTTCTGTCAATGAAAAGGTGGGATGTGCTCATGTCCTCGAAGCCATGTTGCCTGCTTGGTTCAACTCGGCTGCCCTGAGCTGGGTGTAGGCAGGCAGCTCGCTTCTTGTTCATCACTGGTGGACCTGCGGGTGTTCAGAAGGAAGAAGAAATGCTGCTGATGCTTGCTCTGTCGTGAGGAGGCATTTGGAGATGGCAGTGTGAATGCAAGTGCTCGAGGCTGTTGGTGCAGAGCTGCAGCAAGTGCTGCATGGCTGTTCTGATGGAAAAAATAACCTTCCAAGGTAGGAGTTGGCCTCAGCGTAGAGGAGCCGACAGGAAGATAACAAGTGAGACTTGTCAGAATTGGGCCTGAGATCCTGCAGGGTGACACCCAGGCACGTCCGGAAGGAAGGTGGAGAGTGACAGATGAAAAGTCAAAGGCTATTTTGCAGTCACTGTGGTGATGGATGGTGCTTAACGAATGCTATGCAGGGGGTCTTCGCAAAAGTCCTTTCCAAATAGCATATGAGCCTGCATGCTGAAGCAGTGTCTGAAAACAGGGCTCGGAAATGGTAAGTTGATGTCTGGCCGCTTGAAAGAAGACAAGTGGCAAAAGAAAGCGAAATAAGAGCATGATGGCTGTGAGGGCAGCGAGGGGGACGGACAGGCTGGTCTTTGAAATGTGATTTCCCTGTGCTTTGACAGTCGATGTTTTCTCTCAGAGCTCAACTTCTGAGCAGAGCCAAAGTTTACATTCTGGCAGAAAGGCTACACCCCACCCTGCATGTTTGTTGATAATGCCGAGGCCTTGTATTTACTTGCAGCAGCCTTTGATCTAGGGAGGCATGATGTAAATACCTGTGCAGGGTTAATGTCTTCTCAGTTGGTGTGGTAGTTTCTTCAGGACTCTTTGCAGACCAGTATGGGGGTGATGGTTGGTGACTCAGGGTCCCCTTCCTGGCCGAGCAGGATCTGCACAGTGACGATTGCCATTTCTCTGAGGGGCAGGTTCTCGCAGCCAGGATGTAACGTGCCGTCAGAGCAAGCTAAGCATATGCCTCCACAAATACCATCGAAACTTAGCCCAGGTTGGTCTGCTCTCTGTGAGCATGCAGCGGCAGCGCCTCTGGAGCCCTTGTGTCGGTGTGCTAAGGTTTGCTGGGCTGTAATCACCTCAGTGGCAGGCAGGAGTCTCCAGCTTCGGTAGGGAGAGCGAAGTTCTGCCCAACTGCCGACTCAGTTTTGCCCACTGCAAAGTAACCCCAGTGATTTGTGCACGCATCTGTGTCCTGAGTAGGCTAATCTTTTGATCCTTGTCGATGAAGTGACAGGAGACATGGGCTCCTCTTGCCTGCTCACAGTTTCCTCTCCTTTCCTCAACTACCCGAAGAGACATAAATGCCTTCGGGGCTGAAAGGTGGTCGGACCACATACTTGGCTAGGGGAAATCCTGAGCCGTGTGCCTGATGAATTAGGCTGCTGTATACAGAGCGCTCGTCTCTAAGAGACAAAGTGGTCAGGATTTTTCATTGCTTCTACCCGGTGATTTAAATTTTTCACATTTCCTCCTGTGCCTGCCGCTTCCAGATCAAACAGAGCCTTAAATTCATCATTGTTTCTCCGCCTCGGCTGCTCTCCTTGTAATTACTCTTCACACATCCACACCTTCACAGAATCCCCCCTGGTATATTTGCATTTAGATGGGGAATGACAACTTTCGTGTTCCCTGCATAACTTGTAATTAACGCCTTTCCTGACAGCATTCCATTAACATCAGCCTACCGGGGAGAGGGTACGAGCCTGGGTTTCTTTGGAGACTTGATTTCTGGGGCATCCTGGGCAGAGAGACTGCCTCCTTTGCTTTGCTGAGGTGCTTTGACTACAAAGTAGTTAAGTGCTGCTCTTACTGAAGACGACAAAGTGGAGACCGTATGAAATAATTGTCATGTCTTGGCAGATTTGGTAGGCTGCTGCTGCAGACAGCTGTTAGGTGAGGCTGGCCCTCAGCGTGCGTCCCTGTTCGTAGGGTGAGTGGTGTGTCTGTGGAGGCTGAGCCGTGGGAGCTGGGGGTGCTGGGGGCTATAGGCCCAGTTCTGTGAAGGGTTTGTCCTGCGTGAAGAACGTCTGACAGCTCCCGATCGTTGCTCGAGTCACCAGGTGCCACAGGGGCTCAGCTCCTCTCAGTAGACACTTGGGCTTACTCCTGGGAGCTGCTGGGTGATTCAAGGCCTACTGATGCCAAAAGGAAGCAAAAACCTTTTAATGACTGAGTAATTAATGTATTTTTAAACTTGGTGACAGCAATAGGAGACAAGTAGGAGTTTGAACCCAAAGATTGCCACAGGAGAGGCAGTGTGGAGATGTTTGACATTACTTAAGTAAAAATGATTTTTTTCTGGAAAAAGCCAACTTAACTTCTCCTTAACCAAACTGGTGATTCCCTGCTCTACGTTAGAAGACCCCAACCGTTCTTTGCCATTCTGGGTTACCTGGGAAGGCTGTTGTAGTCCAGAGCCAGCGGCTTCCTGCAGCCACAGCGGGCCTGCGGGTGGGCCGGGAGGTGTAACGCTGCTGTCACACGGGCAGCAAACAGGGCTGCGCACCCGTGGCGAGCTGAAGGAGGAGGGGAGCCAGTGCTTGAAATCCAAGTTCCACCTCTTATTTCTCCAGCGTGAAGACGTGCTTTTTGGAAAGCACGCACCAAAGCTGGGCTGTGATGACGCTGCAGAAAATAATTGACTAACTGTACCATCTGTTGCGCCTCTGCCATATGCTTGCTCCTATCGTCTGATTCTGTTCAGACTGTATGTTCTGTGAAGTAGCGTCTAATGATGTGAAGCAGCCTTTCCAGCAAGGAAAGGAAGGAAAGGCTGGGACGAGGCTCATTTTTGATGGTGTTTGCTATTGGCTTTAATGTCTGTCTTTGATCTGCCTGTCTCACAGCTGCATTGTGAGGCGAGCTGCTTGGGCACTGCGGTGCGAGAGCCGAGCCTGATCTGCGAGCCTGATCTGCGTTGCTTTCCAAATGAGGCAGAAACATGTCCCTCAGCTCTGAGAAACGTTGATCGGCAGCTTCTCGTGATAAAAGAGAATCTGTTTTAATGACAAAATGGCTTTAATAAATCTGTGATTTCCTGCAGTTGTACTAAAAGGAAATGTTCCCTTTTAATGTTCTGGAGGAAGAGGTTGTGCGTGTTCAGAAGGAAGTGAGCGCTGTTTGTGTTTGCTTTTAGCCTTTCTCCACCCCCTTCCCTGCTGCTGGAGTAATTCCTTTTGGGAGCCAGCAGCAGATCTTACTGCAATTAAAACCAAAGCAGATTTTTATTTTACTGTTGTTTTCATACAGAGAACGTGCAGGTCAGGAGCAGAGACAGACTTCCCTTTCACAGCCATCTATTTTTTGAAAATGGCCTCATGGGCTAGATAGCCAGGTGCCAGCATCTGAAACCGTGGCGAAGACTGCAATGTCTGTGAGAATGGTCTCAGAGCACGCTGCTCTCTTCATGGCTCGCGTTACCGACCCGAGCCTGCGTGGTGCTGTGAGCGTGGGGCATACCCCAGCTGGTCAGGTTAATGGCTGACTGAAACACAGATGCTGGCGTTCAGATGACCGCAGGCTCAATGTTAAAAAGCGTGGAGATTTCAGCAGAACGCGGATACCCGTGGTCTGAATTAAGAATGCCACCTAGTGTAACGCAACAAAAGTTGTTCCAAACAAAAGCTCCTCACTGTGAGGTGGAGTGCACAGAAACCTGACACTTGCATTGTAAAATACATGAATTAACAGGAGTTCTAGCTTTTGTCTTGGGTTAGTTTATGGGCTTGCTTTTAAAGCAAACTTAGGGTAGGTTCTCTCAACTGCACGATGAGATTTTTATTCCCTTTCTACTTTTGAAATTGTGTCCCCTTCTGTGCTCTGAAGTGGAAGGAAAATTCTGAACGAAAGCCAGTCTGATAGCTTTTGGAAAGCAAGGATGAGCGTGGATGGGGCTCCTTGAGCACAAATGGAGCGGGTGACCTCCCAAGGTGATGGATGGGTGGTCAGCTGCCCAGCCATGGAGTGCCGGGGGGAATAGGGCAACCGGCCGAGCCATGCCTGCCAGCCCATACGTGGGAGAGTGCCTGTATCCGCCGGAGACAGCACGTCGGTCTCCTTTCAGACCTGCTGGAGTTGGCTCCAGGGCAGGAACGCAGCATCCCTCCACCCCCTCGGTCCCTCCTCCTCTTCTCTTCACACACTCTTGAAAAAGAATTTATTGCTGGGAAGCGGGCTGCGGGTCAAGGAGGGTTCAGGGAAAGAGAAGGTCCTTAGACGTGTTACAGCTGCTGCTTCTGCAGCAAGCAGCACGTAAGATGCTTCATGTTCAGCACTGGGATACACAGAGCAAAGATAGCTCTGTCTCTTTGTAAGTATTACGGTTGCAGGAGATGCAAGTTTGGCCTGTGTAGGGTTTTCCTTTTGTTTGGATGTAATCAGGACCTGTGAGGAAAACAGCTTGATGGCTCTGAATTTGGATGCTTGCCAGCCTAGAAATAGAAGGATATTCGTAATCCGCATGGATGCAGTGCTTTAGAAAACAATTTGCAAGGTCATAATACTTGGATCCTTCTTATTGCTGCTGTTAAACTGCCTGCGAGTTTTCTGCTCCTCTTGCTCTAAGCTGTGAGTTTGTGAGACAGTTGTGACAGGGCACAGTGTAAAGTCAGAGCCCTGATCCTTCCTTGCTGACAGCAGGCATCGTGCCAGTAGGACACACAAACAGCCCCCAGGGTGTTCCCCCCTCGGTGTTCTCAAAATCTCAGACTGTTGTTCCTCTTGCCTCCCTTCCAGTCAGTTTTTGCTCCTGTATGTATGTGCACACACACGGTCTGCTTTATCTTAATAGTTGTGATGTTACTGCTCAGACAGCTTCTGGTAAAGAGGACAAAATGCAGTCCTGTGGTGTGAGCACTAATGTGGCACTATTGCTTTGGTTTACGTGTAACGTTCAGCAGCTCAAACTCTAAACATTTAAGTTTTTTGGGTTTGTTGTTTGTTTTCCTTTTTGGAAAGGCACCGGAGCTGAGCCCTGTGAGCTGCTGCACAGCGTCCAAATGACGACGCTCCTTCCTTCTGCGTTGCTCATCTGTGCCCAAGGTCAGGCCTGTTTTGCATGACTGAAGAATGCTCACTCAGTGCCCAGCACGCAGTCCGTTGAAGTCAATAAGAATATTTTTTGCCTATTTCAGGGGGCTTTGGCTCACCCACCTGCTCCACAAGCTGGGACAAGTGACAAAAAGGTGAAGCCTCCCGGTCAGAATTTCCCCTTGTTGGCTTCGTGGCAGACTCACGCTGAGAAGCGATTCATAACCTCAGCACTCTTCCAGCCAGCAAAATACACACATACTTGTGCTGATGCTTGTGGATCACCCCAGGTGCTTTTCAGTCTTGGCTTACTGTTGATAGTGGTGTGATCCTGGGTGTTTTTTTCTGTAAGAAGGGTCATCTGACTAGGTTACTGCTCCTGCCCTTCTTACCCAAGCATTAACAAAAACTGCTGCTACAGAGTGAAATTCTGTGTGGGTTTATCATACGCAGGGAGAGCACAGGTCACATCGTGGGCATCCTTCCCCCGGTCCCAGCTCCGCACATCAGCTGGAGGCTCTGCGAGCCCTGAGCGCCTTGCAGTGGGGGCACTGCCAGAGTGAGCCATGCCAGATCTCAGCTCTTGGGTCCTGCTGCGACAGCCTTGCTAAACGACCAGGCAGGCTATAAAGGGATATCTGAAGGTAACTGAGGTTGTTGTGACGGTCGGGGGGGGTCGGCTGGCAGAAGGGACGTTACTGCTTTGGTCGTGACAGCATTCTCCAAGAGGCTTGCCTTCATCTTCCCCATCCTCACCGAAAGAGGCGCAAACCATTTCTCACCTGGGGAGATAAAATGAGATCTAACAGATGGTTTGTCTGCAGCTTTTGTCCTTCTGTGTTGTTTAGATGAGTATTTTAAAGTGCTTTCATTACTTGTGATCTCACGCTTCAGCACAGAGCTATGCCAGCTCAGCAGTTCACCCGCGGGAGGCCTGGATCTGAAGCGTGCCTCAACAATCTGCAAATTGCGTTAGTAAAATCTGTGTTGGGGAAAGCTAGCACAGGATCTGTGAGTACTGTACTTCAGCCAACACTGTCAGTAATTTAATAAGCACCTGGGAGAAAACAAACAAAAACGAGGATGTGTATTTAGTGCAGCAGTTGTATCGCAAAGAACCAAGCGCTTGGTATCCACAGTGTGCATCAAGACAGAAATAGCTACAGGGCAGCCTACGGTGTTGTCAGTGCTGTGCAGGCCAAAATGCATTTGCGTATCCAAAGACATGAAGGAGGGGAAGGAGCTTTGCTCTTCTAACTCTTTGTCACATTGCAAAAAGTAGATCCCCTTTGTGTCCGCTAATTTCTTGCATGTCCTCCTGCCCACGGAGCGATGGAAACAACGGCCTAAGCACTGCCAAGGGAAAACTTGACCAGGCAAACAACTGATACCAAAGGAAATGGTGGGGAAATGAGTTTTAGAAAGTCATTTGCAGCCTGAGATGGGACCGTGTCCAAAAGGTGTGTCTTCTGCTTTCCCTAAGAGGTGTGTGTGATGGAAAAAAAAAAAGTATGTGGCATGTGACCAGAATAAGCAAACATGCGTTGTGTGTAAACACTCTCAGGTTTGTTTGTAGTAGCAAATGCTGTCTCCTGGGATCACCAGGAGGAAGAGTTAATTTTAGCTGCACGCTGTCTCGTGTTCCTTGCCACTTGTGTGGCTGGGGTGGGGGAGGACTCGGGGCACCACGAGGAGTAGGCTCTGCATGCATGCTCCCGTTGTATCTTTGGCGCTGAGCTGAATGCTGCTGTTAGCCTCAAATATATACTCAGTGCTGGCTTCGGAAGTCAAGGCTGGGAGCAGAGCTGGAGCCCAGCACGTGGTCACAGTGAGGGAGGAAACGAGCCCAAACAGGGGTCAGGAGAGCTGCGTGCAAGGGAGCCGTGTAGTCTGCTCAGGGAAAGGGATGACTGTAGGGCAAGGAGACAGGAAAAGAAGTGAGGGCTGCCACCAAGGGCAGCCACCCTGCTCTGCTTTTGTTGGCTTGTGCGGCCACCTGGGAAATGGGATGGGGCTCGGGGAGGGGAAGAGGATCTGGTCCACGTAAAATCTCACTCATCTAGTAACAAGGTGATCCTATCGGTGGCATCAGTGTTCCTGAAATGGGGCTGTAATCTCACAGCTGTGTACAAGGGAAGTGTCAGGGGATTGCTTTGTGCTAACAGCCAACTTCTTAGCAGTTAAAAAGATGTTTCAGGGCTTTTTCATGCTTGCTCTGAAGGGAATTTTTTTGAGAGTTAAATAAATGATATTTACGGAATCACTTTTTACTTCCTGGAATGTTTGGAAAATGATGTTTCATTCAGTAAAAATTTTCCAGATAACTCAGACAGAAATGTTTAGAAAATACTGTCAACATGAAATGCATTCATTTAAGAACTCTCTCACATACACACGGTTTCAAGGAGTGGATGCAGCCAAGATTTCGTCTAGTTTGCCCTAATTCTTTGATTCTGCAGTTAATATCTCTCGCATCTGGCTGGACAGAGGTTTCCCAGCGTGCACACACAGGGCCGCTGACCAACAAACTGCTTATAAATAGGACATTTTTCACATGCAAGATGACATCAGATGCACAGAGGAAATGTTTCTCTTGCATATTGTTTTTAACAGAAGGGTTGAGTATATTTACCAAATCAGTGATCTGCGGTTGCTTTTCATTATTTTAATTCCTTGCATTGTTTTCAGAAGTGGGTTACCTAGTAGTTGGAAGCATAGTACATGGAAACTTCTGGTTTGCTATGTTTGGAAACCATTCAGCGCTAGCAAAAGTTGGAAACTATTTTAAATGTGTGTCGTCTGACCCCTGAATATGGTTTTCTGCCTTAGTGGCACAAGTATGTCCTCGCTGCAGTTCCATGTATGGAAATTTGCCACCAGGCAGCATCCTTTTCCAGATTTGCATGGAGTCAGGAATACCCCTGTGCAGTCGTCAGGCCTCTTGGCTAACTCTTGGAGCAGAACCTCTGCTCCTCTAGAGCAAGTTAAACCTTCCGTAGGTGGTTGCGTGTGTGTCATAGCTGGGAAGGCACTGCTCGTGGGCGAGACGTGGCTCTTCCCTTCCACGCTGGGATGCTTCAGAGCCAAACTAAAAGTAGCAGAGGATCTGCATGCGTGCAGTAGGCTGCACAGTGGTGAAGGAGCGCTGAAATACCTGCGTCCGCGTGCTTCACCGGCATGATTTTTCTTTCTAAATGTCCAGAAATATTTGAGCGATAAATTTCCTTGTTTTGCAGTAAGATTTCACAGAGGAGCATTAGCTTACACTGTCTGGTTTTCCATAAAGTCTTCCCGCTGTGCATACGAGACAGCTTTATTGCTGTTTTGATGTAGGGCTGATGGAGTAAGGACTGTGCGTTTGTGGTTCAGGAAGGGTTTTTGCCTGGTATTTTCCAAATTCCTGAGACCTTCTCTTTAAATATGGCTATGTGATGGCTTTAAATGCGACTAAATGGTTTCCCAAGTAAGCTGTAAGCTGCTTTCCAAATGTCCATTTAAAGTAAAAAGGAACAGGCTTGTTTCTGAAGTCAGCAAAGTTCAAACTCTGAAATTTCATTTTCCCCAAGAGAAGAACTGGAGTGGAACTATGGAGTACTTCTCCAGTCATTTTTCACCATTAAATGGATGAATATTTTCCTCCTTCCCCGCCCTTCTTGATACATGGTATCGGCAGTAGCAGTGACTGAGAAGGGTACACGCTGGATGCGGTACGTTACCTTACGATGCCAGATGGCAGATACCTGACGTGAACAATTTGTCGGCTGTAAGCACCCTGTGCATTTCAGAATGGCTGCTGTGCTGGATGGATACAGTTGTCCGAAAACCAAGGGTTCTGCACAAAGATGTCTGTTGATAGTGCTGCTCGTGAAATGTTAACCATCCTTTATTCTCTTTCCTGAAGCTTGTACAATGAGGACAGAAACCTGCTGCGTATTCGAGAGAGAGAGAGGCGGAATCAGGAGGCTCTGCAGGAGAGAGACAAGTTCAGTGAGACCACCCCGCTCTTTGCCGAGCCCTACAAGGTAACGGTAGGGCCGTGTGGTGGGGGGCGAGGAGAAAAGAGGGTTGGGGCAGAAGAGCAGAGCCATGGCCTCTGGACAAAGTACAGTTGGCTTGAGTACGACATTAACAAATGTAACAACATCCCATCTGCTTCACTTAAATCTGCAGTGTATGTTCATAAAGCTCTGCAGGTGGCAGTGTGCAGTATAGCCTTTGGGGTGGGCAGGTTCATTCGGGGGCCTCCTGTAGTCTGGAAGTTTGTGGCAGAGTGCTCACATGTGGCCTGGCCACACATCTATCTTCAGCTATGGTTGAAACAAAGTGGTCTGATGTTCGCAGACCTGCAGCTGGGCCGGCAGCATTTCTAATGAAGAACTCATGCTGCTAAGAGCAGTCTGATTCTCTTTGGAGAGACTGCCTGCAGAAACAAAATGAGCTTGCCTAACTGAAGTTGTGGTGATGCATGGCGATTAAAATAAGATCCTGAAGGGTGTCTCTTCTTGAGCTGGATCTCTGAGGTTGTTTTTTTCTGTGCTTTTTAAATTTCCCACTTTCTGTTCTTCTGTTTCAGACTAATAAAGAGGATGAGTTGTCAAGCCGTATTCAGAACATGCTGGGCAATTACGAGGAGGTCAAAGAGCTTATCAGCGCCAGGTGCCATCAGAATCTCATAGGGATACCAAAAAGCATTGCTCCTCTGATCCCTCAAGGAAAGCCTGATCGCCCGTTCTTCCCTGAAAAGACCAGCCATGCACCATCTTCATTCCACCATGCAAGCCGCCATCCACACATGGGACCTCCGGTTGTAGCTCCTCCCCCTCCAAGCCACTCCGTTCACTACCAAAAGGCACAATCAAGAACAGAACCAGCTTCAGGGTTGCACGCCAAGAGTCACAGCTTGCCCAGCAGCCGGAGCCAAGGCCAAGAACACAGTCGTGGTGGGCAGGAAAGTCACACAGGTTCTCGCCACAAGAGAATCGAGAGGCGCGCTGTTGGTGAGGGTCATGCTAATGAACTGCAGGCCTCCCTTCTGGAGCTTTCTCCATTGCTGTCATCTTTGTCTACTCCAGTGGCACCCCTGTCACCTCTACATTCCAGCCAGCATGTTAATTCCAGGTCACAGAACAGCAGCAAAAGTCATGGGCCGACCTACACTCAAACGAAATCACCTCAGGACCTAGTGGCAGGCTCACAGGAGAATGAAAGTCGGGACAGCTCAGCCGTTAACTTGGCTGGCACCACTCAGCCTTCCTCGCAGACCTTTCCCCCACCTTTGCCATCAAAAACCAGTGCAATGCAGCAGAAACCAACTGCCTATGTCAGGCCAATGGATGGCCAAGATCAGGCACCAGTAGAATCCCCGGAGCTCAAACCTCTCCCAGAGGAGTACCACACAGAATCATATGAGAAAATCTCAGATTTGAAGGCGAACGCCAAAGCCAAGTTATCCAAGCTGAAAATCCCTTCTGAGCCCATTGAGGTGAGTGCAGTGGTCAGGGGGCTTGGCTGGCAGGGTACGTTGAGCTGTGGGAGAGCAAGGCACTGAAGAACAGTTGGCTGTTCTGTTGGCCGCTGGCAGCGCTGATGGCTGTGCACATTACAATGTCTAGAAGGTGCGTTTTGACGTTGGCTTCAACTGACCAGGGTGAGATACCTCTTTGGGTGGTGAAACTGCAGTGCTCATGGTGATTTTGATGAGGCTGTGACAGGTTTTGTGGTTAGAGAGGCTGCTTTCTATCGCTGTATCTCTATGCTGGTGGGTAGAGACCCCAAATGCTGGCTGAATACTGGGACAGTTGATCGTCCAGTCATTTCTACAGTCACCCTGTAAGCTCACGTTTTTGGGGCTCTGTGGTAAGTGACTCTGAGCACCCCAGAATTCACCAAAGTCAGTCTGCAAGATCTCACCATAGTACGTCAGGCAAGAATGTGATGAAGAAAAAGCATGATGTAGATTTCTGCCAGATGAATTTAGCCTAGCATCCTCAGGAAACACATCACCGTTCTGTCTTCTCCTTCTTCACATCCCTTTTGAGCACGTTTTGAAGGTTTAAATAAATCTTAGTACAGAGGAGGAATTCTCCATGATGAGATCCCAGAAGTTATGTAACATTTGGCATACAAGCAAAGGAGGTGCCCTCTTCCATGTCCCAACCAGGAGAAAAATGAAAACACGTCTGCTCTTTGCTTGTTCTTAACAGCACAGAGTGGCCTGGCCTGCGCGTTTGAGCATACCTTTGTTCTAGCTCTTGTTCTTTCTCTGCGAAGGAGTGAGAGAAAGTGGGATGTCCCAACAGGCATAGGATGGGAAGCTGTGGTTTTTGCAGTGGAAAGATTGCAGTTGGACCAAAGACCAAGATCTGCAGTATGTAAATGTGCAGTTATTCCTGTGCATCCAAGAACAGCTCCTTCCTAGTACTTGTTATTTTCTCAAGAGCCAAACGCCTCTTCATCTGTGCCCCATTTTAAAATTGATCATGTTTATGGCCTGGGAGATCTGCAGTTAGATTTCAATCTTGAGATGCCGTTTCATCGTGTACTCTCCCCTTGCAGTCGTTGTCATGAATTGCTGTTTGCCAGGCTGAGGCATTGCAATAGGTTGCAGCAAGGTTGGGCATGGAGCGTGCGATTCAGAAAGTAACACTGCCACTCATGCCAGCAGGGGAAAACATCTTCTGAGGATACAGATATTTTGGGTAGCTTTCTCTGCAAGTTCAGTTGTTTCGAGATTATATGCAGTGTGTGGTAGAAACTGGCACGCTTGAGCAGGGTTAGACTAGTCTGTTCTAGCTTTGGCTTCAGAGAAAAAGCCCAGAGCAGCTGTCAGAGTGGTTTGGACAGCTTTTCTGACAGCATTAGAAGGCATCTCGCACCTACGTTTGGACCCTGCCGTGAAGTCACTGGGGTATGTTGTTTATGAGACTGTGGGGAGACTTTAAGGGAAGGAGTGGCTGGAATTAGTCACTTCTTAACCAGGGGATGCTTCCCCTTTCCTTTGTAATCGTTTAGAGACAGCAAGATCCCTCATTGTACTCCATCTGGTTGCACCTACCCCAAGGCCACCTATCTGATTTGTCACATGTGGTGGTGGACAATTCTTGGGGTTCTAAGACGCGCTGTAGGATCAAGTGGCTTGCAGCCCTCCCTGATGCAGCACTTTGAGAGTAGGAGCAATATTGTTGCACGTGTTTTGGGAAGCTTTACCATGCCTGTCCTTACGCTCATCCTGTGTGTTACAGCATGTAGACACCCACAGTGCTGACCTCAAGGTATTTGGGTGAGGAGACATGCAGAGATGCTTTTCAAGTTGTATTTTACATTTGTAATAAAAAGGGGTAGGATGGGTGCGGTCTGCTTTCCATGGAAAAGAGTGTTGTAGGATGTTTTCATCAGCTGCAAGTAGCTGTAGGTAATTTCTTGTGGAAAATGAGAGGAAGCTGGCAAAATGACATTGTCAAAAAGTTGTGAAAACAGTTTCATGCTGAGAGACAGTATTTGCTTCCAAGTAGATTTGGCATTGCACGTCATAACTCAAAAAGGAAAGAGCAGCAAGGTCTGGATTCCATTATTTGCTTGACCAGATATTTTATTCCTGAGGGAGGAATAAAGCAACACACGGGGTCTTAGCTTCTTCACCACCCATTCTTCATTGTCCATTGCCCCAAAGATAAAGGGCATTCCTGGTTTTAAAACTGTCGTTGTAAAGCCTGAGTTTTGTCTTGGTGTTGTCTTTTCTGTTGAGAAAGAGTGCTTACTTGTCAGAAATGAGACTTCCCTGTTCTCTCCCAGCTCTGCTTCCATTACTGTTTTCATCTTATCTTTCGCATCCCTGTGCTTTGTATTATCGTGTGTGTATGTGTCTGTTTGAATCTGAGCTCAGACAGGGCAGTGTTAGCCACGATGATGTCTACTGAATGAAACTCCTCTGCTCACTTTCCATTAAGCACATGACTGTGATTCTAAATGCCTATCCAAAATCCTACAGCTGCCAGAGCTGTGTGGTAGCAATGCTGGTGTGGGAGTGCTATTACATCTGTGGCAGGGTAAGAGTATAGTGAAAAGGGAATCAAAGCTAATGTAGAAAATGATTCTGCACAAGCCAAACCCCTAATTTCATTTATATGGTTGGACAACTTAGAAGTTGATAGATGACCCCTTGAGTAAATGTGCTGAATAACCCTCCCATGGGGTAGGCTGTGGCCGCTGTTGACCGTTTTCTGTGCACGGGCATTTGGAATACTGGCTATAATAAGCTCTAGTAGAAAATCTGTGACTTCATTTTCTGCCTGTTTGAGCTTCTTCATTATGGTATTTATTTATTTCTGGTTTTCGTTGTGTTTTCTTTTTTTTTGTCATTAATGACACAGTCTTTTGGTGTAAAGCCTGGAGAGTGAAGAGGGAAAAGGGTACGATGGCGCAGCTGGACAAGTCCATGTGCTGGATGTGCAGTGTGAGATAAGTGGCTTGGGGAGAGGGGTGGGCTGGCTTGCTTCCAGGGAACAGCAAGGTGTTTTATGGGCAGGTAGGATCTTGGGAAGGCAAATCAGGGGATCCTTCGGCCAGAGGTTGACCCTTGTATAATTTTGGTGAAGTGTGGCAGCGAGTGGGTCTGAGCTAGCAGAAATGCTGCTGGTCTTCCCCCTTCCTCCCAGCAACTCGAAGCCTGGTTTTATGCTTATTTATCCCCTTCAGCCCCAGTTGTGCTGAACAGCCACGTGCAAAGTCCAGTTATTCCCCCTGACATCATTTAGGAAAGCCATTTCTTTGACCACAAGGTTTGTGGTTGGTTGGATTCTGAAGGCGTGTCACCTGCAGCTGTGAATTCATTATTGACAGCTTCTGCTCATGGCAACAGTGATGAGTTCAGCCTTCCAGTCTGAATAGACAAGCAGATTCGCTGTCAAGTGAATGAATCCACAGCAGATAACTGTGGTGACTCACTTTGCATTCATATACAGAAGCTGAACAGCCTTTCCCCTCTCTTCCAAATAAAAAACTTTGCTTTCAAACTTTATCTCCTTCTCTTCAAGGCAGCTGTCCAAATTTATTGTGAGAAGACTTAAAAAAAAAAAAAAAAAACAACCATGCGTGAAGCTTAAACATATCTGTTCTCTGCACGTGCCAAGTTTTAGCTCTTCACAGCTCTTAAACAAAGATGCTTTTAAAGCCAGTCTCTTTCCATCTCTTCAGGAGAGCTGCAGCACTACCAGAAACTCTCCTACTACCTCCACTTGCAAAGCAAAGATGGAGATGCCTGGAAGGGAATTGGCTTGACAGCAGGGCCCAGAATCAGTGAGGCTAGTTTGGGAGTGTTTATAAATCCTAAAGCTTTATTAAGAGCATGTTGTCTAAAGAGATTTGGCTTTGTTTTCCTTGCAGTTTTATTAATGTTAGTAGGTAGCTGCTTTATCTCATGCGATGAAGCATCACGGGACCCACCTCTTTCACCTACAAACTGGGAAATAAATTGGGAAGCAACTAGTTTAACAAACAAATAATGTTTTAAATAAAAAAAATACACATAAAGGTATGTTAAGTCTTTCTGGTAGTACTTCATTACCCTTGAGGCACAGGGTACACAAAAAGATCTCAGCTTTAACAGTGGGATTGCTGTCATTGAGCCCTGTTCACCTCAGTACACATCTTTGAAGGGTCACCAGTTAAAATGTGATTGTGGTATAGCATATAGCAGTGACTAAATACCTAGAGAGACATTAAGATGACAAATAAAAAGTCCATTTTAGGTTTTCAGTGACTTCTTTCCATGGCAACTGAACTCTTCCACTGACAGAAGCGGCCAGACAGTTGAGCCCTGTAAAATAGAAATAAATGTATGGTTTTAATCCTGGATTAAGGTGCTATTCTCTTCTTTCCACCAACCTTATATTTACTTAACATTTATTAAATGGGGGGGAGATTGATTTCCCTTCCCTTTTTTGACTCTCATTGTTTTTGTGTGTTTGTTTTTTGCTTCACGCCAGGAGAGAAGCCACAGGTTGTTAGCTATGTGTCTCCCCTGCTGCCCTCTTCCTGGCCAGAAGTGTCATATGTGGCTTGAGATGGGTTTCCTTGCTTCACTAGGATTGCGTAAATTTGTCTTTTTGTTGGTGCATGACTGCAAAACAGGCAGGTCAAACATTAATGGCAGTTGCTACTGCTGTTTTTTTAATGTTTACCTAAGGTCCTGGGAACAAAGAATGCTCTGGAAGAGCTGGAGGGTGAGGTTACGTGGGGCAAGGAGGCAGGTGTTTGGTTCGGAAGCCAAAAGGACATCTTGTATTGTTACTGCAGCTGAACCAGACGCCGATGTTCAAAGCTCGTGTGTCAGACTGCAGAGGTGATAAATTAGCAGTGCTCGTTCATCTTCCTCTTACGCTTGGTGAAGGTGCACTCTGGTCACATTCAGCTCCCAATTCTCAGCTGCAAGGCTCTTCAGATCGGAGATCCTTGCTTGTCCACTTGGATCCAAGATCTGGCCTTGGTCAGCAGCGGGTGGTTTGTGCTCCCGCTGTTTGGATGGCCAGCAAAGGGGTATCATGAGGAAAGGAATGGGGGTGCTGCATCTGCCTGGAGCATGGTGAGAAGGGGAAGGAGGGGATGCCTTCAGAAACACTCGGTGTTTCTTAGAGTGGCTCAGTCCTTACCAGCTTCTCCCATCGGGTATGGGTGGACTGTGCCTGGCATAAGCCAAAGAGCTGGCTTCTCTCCAGAGTGTCTCAGAGCACCAGGTTTGTCCAAACTGAGTTGCTAAATCCATTGCTTCACAAAGCAACAGGAGACTGAGTCGTCGGCTGCCTTGCATCTTTCCAGGTGACTCAGAATTCAGTGCCTCTTCCGGGCTGTGACCAACTTGTGTTAAGCGAGCTACCACAGCGCATTTATCGCCACCATGTTGGGGGTTTGAGGTTTGCCAGTCTGTTGATCTGCCTGTGAAGGGCTGGTGATCAGCCATCCTGGCTGCAATCAGCTGTGACTCCAACATAGCATGGAGACCTTTGCCTTGCATAAAAGAGTGCTGCTTAAAAAGGGGGGTGGGGGGGGGGTAGGGGGGCGGGGAGGGGAGTAAAAACAACTGGAAACCCATGGTCCTCTGTGGTTTGCCAAGTCAGGAGCCAAGAAGCTGAACTTAGGAAGAACTTGAGAGCATTTCCGTTCTTAATTACCATTGTTGTGCAGCACAAAACCAGTGCCTGTTAAATGCTGTGTATCTGAATAGCTGCTTTTTTTCTGTGATAACCCATTTTAAGTCAACGGCTGTGCATTAAGCAGTAAAATGCATATCCTGCCATCGTGGTTATGAGGAATTCTCCAACCCTTCATCTGTACCATGTGTACTAATGCACACGGCTTTTCAGAAAGCGAGTACGCGAGTAAGGAAACATTCAGATGTAGAGCCGAGAAGGTGCTATCAAAAGGGGATTGGGAAGTCTTTCCTCAAAGCATGCTGTTAACGTGCTTTGGTAAGTAGAGCAAGAGCTGCTACTGTGATTGTCACTGCCCGATATTCTGGGTAATAAATAAAAAAATAAAACTTTTTTTTTTTTTAAAAAAAAAAAAAGTGATGCACAAAGCCTGAGGAGGGCTGACAGCGGATGGCAGCCAAGCCTTCCAACTAGGCAACTTGCAAGCAGGCGGCGTGCGTGCCGATGGGCTGCAAACCGAAGGCAGCCACCAGCAGCTGGCTTCCCAAGCAGGGCAGAGATCTGCCTTGGAGGAGGAGTGATGGTGCTGGCCTCAGCTGTTGCTCTGCCTGGTGCCCAGGCTCCATCATCCTGCAGTTTTGTAAGGCCTCTGATGGCGGGGGGTACAAAAAGTGTTGATTCATTTTAAATGCGCTTCTTGGAAGAAGAAAAAAAATCCCACTGCTTAGACCATCTGTGGTGCACTCCGTGTTAGGCAGCCACTGGCGGATGATTTCCTTGCTCTTTCAGCCTGGGGCGGTAAGCTTGTTAAAATGAAAATCTGAGAACTGGCTTGTTTCTGACCTAAAAGATGTTTAAATGTGAGCTATGGCCAAGGCGTCTCTAATTTGTGATTTATTCAATATTTTTTTCGGGGTTGGAAATAGATTTTTTTTGTCTTGGACACGGCAGACTTCATCCATCCTCTGCAACCCAGGCTGCTGTGGCTGGGGCATATTTCAGAAATCCTTAGGGAAAACTTCACGCTTCAGTGGATCCTTGCAGTGGCAGCATGTTACTCTCTTCTCAAGCAAGATGGAAGAGGCAAAAAAAGGATGAGCAGCTGGTTGGGTATGTCAGACTGCCTTCTGCTCTCTTCCTTCTCTGCCCCGTGCCTCACCAAGCTTGCACTGGGTTTCTCCACTGTTTTCTGCCCTACCCACTTTCTTCCCAATGCATGCCAGGGAGGTGCAAGGGGTGCATTTGTGGCACAGGTTTTCCAGTCTCATCCAGTCACCACTAGCCCTGGACATCACGAGGGGTGAGCACCAACCCTTGAACAAGGAGCCTTTCACCTGGGTCTTCCCTGTGGCCCTCTGAAGCTCTCAGAGATGAAAGCGGGTGGATCCCTTTCTGTTCTTGCACTGCTTTTGTTGTTTTTATCCCCTCGTGTGTCTGAGCTCCCCAGCTCTGTTGCAGGTCCATCCAGAGGCATGGATCCTGCCCTGCGCTCCTCGGGCAGCTTCAGAAGAGGCGAGCAGAGGGACGGAGAGCGGCTGGGCACAGGGTCAGGGCTGCACACAGCTTTTGTGCCTCTGAGTACCCAAACAGCTCCTGGATTCCTTTGTTTTCTCTCTCCTGATGTGTGTGCACATCCTTAGGAGGAATGGAGCCTGATCCCAGTGGACAGGGATCCACATGGCGTGGTGGTTTTTTTTGTTGTTTTCAAACCAAGCCCAAGCATGCAGAAGTAATTATATAAACAGCAAAAGCTACTTGTTGTATTTGATTTAATAGGTGAGTCCCACCGGATGCAAAAGACATTTTTTCCCTTGTGTGCCTCTTCTTTGGAAGAAGCAGCACGCTTTATCCAGGCTGGAAATAAACCAGCAAAACAGTGCCCAGGCAGCTGTAGCAGCTCACGCGAAACCTCTTTGGCCAACCTGCCTGTAGATTTTAAAACTCTCCGCACCATTTCTTGCGCGAGTGGAAATTGCCGAAGGGACAGATGTTGCCAATTTGAACTGTACAGGGGGAAGGCAAGTATTGCTAAGCAACCGTGTGCTTGAGAGAGCGTTTTTCGGAGAGGAGCCAAGGGAGTTATGCCTGGGAGCGCTCGCGGCTTCTTGTGGCTCGGCGCGAGGGAAGAGAAGAAAAGTTCTTTCCTGCCAGGGCTGCCGCCAGCACAAAAGGCACTGTAACCTGTTGGCATCGATTAGGGCCAGCAAGGGGATGTACAAAGACAGGACATCTCCCTTGCCATGCGGGAAGGCCCTACGAGATGTTCACAGAGGTAAGCGCACCATGCGACGCCTGGTGCTGGCCGCAGGGACCTCGGGGTGGGCTGGCGGCCACGGGGCTGGCAGCAGCTTCTGGAGCCCCCGAAGGAAGGGCAGAGGGGCTCTTAGCCGTGACCAGCTGCAAACCCTGCGTGTGGCTGTTCCCCTGCCTGGCCAAGTGGTACTGGGAAGGCAGGCAGCAGGGGCTGCGCTCCTGGCCGTCCCCTGGCTCTACCTGTGTGTTGGTTTGGAAGGAACATTCAGAAGGCAGTGCTGTTCTTGCCCTGACGTCCTGCTCAGCACAGTCTGTCTGCTGTTGGTCGTGCCTCTCTTTTTTGCCTCTGTGGGGGGTTCTGCTGCACTGCAAAGTTTCAGGTCTCATGGTTCATTTTGACTGATGTCCAATGATGTCGCTGCCTGAATCATCTTTTGGATTTCCTTCCCTCCTTCCCAAGCTTTAGCTGCTAGTTTTCATCATCTTAATGATGATACTTTGGCAATTAAGTTGTATCTTATTGTTTTAGTAGCAGAATATTTTAACTCCCAGTTGGAAAAGGTGATGTTTCTGCCTTTTCCATCTTCTGCTTTTCAGCGTACTAATTTCACTTTCTGTACCGCATTAGCAGGTTTCCATTTTTCCTGTGCATTTGGTCAGACATTTATGAATGTCATCAGACATCCGGGTGCTCCTTTTGTCTGCGACAAGCGTTGCAGATACTGCCCGATGAGATGATGTCTCCATCCCACTCTGAGCAAAAGGTCCTGCTGGGTTTCCCAGCCAGTCTCTGCCCTCAGCCCGGCCGCCTTCGCACGTCCCCAGCGACACAAAAGACATGCTGCAGCCGCCTTGTGCTTCAGACCCGAGAAGGGCTTGATGCTGCAAAGGAGGCGTCCCCTGCCCCGTGGCCAGCTTGGCTTTAGCAGAAGGCATTGCCACTTTTTGTGAGGCTTGCTTCTCCAGGCTCCTGTATTTATTCATCCCTTGGCCTTTCTGCCAGTTCCTAACATGGAGCTCTTCTTGAATCGCAGGAGGGAAGAGCCAGTCTGATGTTTGCCTTGGCCGCTAAGGAGAGGGAGATCAGTAGCTCTGGGACTGATTGTTAACCTGTTGGTCAGCTGCAGAATTAGCAAACGGTGAAACTTCACCTAAGCTTCCACTTGCAGCACTTGCAGATATTTGGGTTTGGGTGTCTGGTCCAGATGTGCACTTCACTCTCATAAATGCTGAGTAGCTCAGGTATTGCCACTGCCAGAAATCTGTTCTTGACTTGCTTGTTAAGCTTCGTTAAGCCAAAAGAAAAATAAGGTCAGCATTCAGTTTTTCTAAAACTCTGGTGGGTTTTTAATGTTTTCAGGGGATCGTTCTTTCTCTTTGGCTGCTTAAATTTAGAATGAATAGGGACAACATAGCGATGCTGTTCCCCTACCTTGAGAGATGTTGGAGAACTAGGTGTCTGTATCAGCAGGGTTTCTACAAGAGAGCTTCCATCTTGAATCAGAACCTAAACTCAAATATTTGTTTTAATGCATATTGAATTTGATTAAAAAAAAAAAAAAAAGGGAGCAATTCCTCAAGTTTAAAGATCAAACACATGTAGATGTAGAACATTTTGAGTGAGTACTTTGCAATGATTTTTAAGGCTGATTGCTGTGGGTGTTTACAAATATTTTCTGTGTCCCTAGCATGAAAACACTGGCTTGGTGGCTGCACATTTTAAAAGTCTTTTGTACAATAAACAATGTGTGGAATGATGCCGTGTTAGCACTGTAGCATATATTTCTTTCAAAGCGTATAGTTCAAGATGCTCGCTGCTTGAAGAGCATTTTTTTCCCTTGCGTAAGAACCCCAGATTTTTATGATGTGCCTTCAGAGCACTGCATTTTGAATGGCAGTGGTTTAGGAAGAATGCTATGGGGTCTGGAAAACGGGGCAAACTGACTTAGCAGGAGACAAAGTTGAGTCAAATTTGGAGGCTTCCAGCCTTCACCTCCTTTTAAAAGGCATCTTTTGGTTTCTTTTGCCAGCCTGTCCGCTCCTTGCAGTTCAGACTACACTGTAATTCAGACTGGGTTGGATGCCAGCTGTTTGTTCAAGGTGGAGGGTGTATATTTGCAGCTTGAATGCTTTCACTGGAAGGAAGCACTGTGCTAAAGTTTCTCCTGTAGCTTGTCGGTCCTCAGCTGTGCTCCATTGGCTGGACATGTGGAAGGAATATATTCTGTGCCATGTGACACGTCTGTCTATTCGAGAGGAATATATTCCAGGGCTACAAGTAAGCCTCATTGTTTGCTGTCCATTAAAGTTGCTTCGGGGAAAGACACAAAAAGCTTTTTCTTAGGCAGAATTTGGCTGGTGTCTTGGTGATCCATGCTGCAGCCATCTCCTCTTGGTTGGGTTTTCATTACAAGGCAGTCAGAGTGTTTCAAGTAAACAGAGAAGCTGCTTCTCCCCTCCAGAGTAGATGGGAGGGGACGGGAGCAAACAGCTGCCTTTCTCCTGTCTTCTCAGCTTCAGTTTCTGGCCTCACCAAGCTGCCGACAGAGAACACACCCAGCAGCTTCCTGTCCTGCCTGGAAAGTGTTTCTGGAAGTGGGGAGGACACCCCCGTACCTCCTGGGCAAGCACGCTGCTGAGTGCACAAAGCTGTGTGCAGAGGAGGAGATGAAGGTGCCGGTGTGTGTCCTCTGTTGTGTTGTAGGACAGGCTTCAAGCCTTCTGTTGCAAGGCTGGGGAGCTTTCTGGGATGTGTGTCTAATATTCATCTCAGGGAGACAACCTTTCATCTGAGCATACATGACTTCAAATAATGTTACCGACACTAAGACGCTCTTCTCTCTCGACTCCAAAACATACAATCCAGAAATGCTCTGTTTGCATTCAAGTCAGTTGTAAAACAATGGCGAAAGTTGCCTTGGCAAGCAAAAGGATATCCTGCTATTTCTTTCCCACAGGTTATGTTCCTTGGTTTGGAAGCACTTGAAACTTTTTTTTTTCCTGAGTTTTAAAAATAGCACCTAGGCTGTTTCTCAGTGAAGAGTTCTGCTCATATAAGGAGAGAGGTGAAACTTGTCTTCTCTAAAGGCTCACATTTGCTTCCTTTTCCCCTGGGAAGGCAATGCCGGATGCGCTGACAAGCACCCTCTTCTCTGCCGACATAGCAGCACCAGCATCGATGCTGAGCCCTGGTGCTCCCCGACGGGTTGCTGCATGGTTCTGGGAGCTGCAGACCCACAAATGAGCCCAAGGTCTTGGTTCAGAAAAGGGAAGGAGTGCTTTTCCGGGCTGGAGCCTGTATATCCACGCTTGTTTGCTCAGCTGGGGGTATCAGGCAGCACTGCTGCCAGCAGAACTCTTGCTCTCCTCCTTTTCCAAGGGGAAAATGAGGTTGGGAAGGGAAAAGCTTGTGAGAGATGGCAGTCAGTAATGATCTGAGTTGCTCTGAGTACTGCGGCATACCTCTCACTGCTCAAACCTCCTGTTCCCTTGATGGTTTTAACAAATATCGTTACTGCTGTCGTGCGTTTGAGCTCAAGTGAAGATCAGAATGTGCTGTCAAACGCTGTCTCGAGCCGCCGTTGTCTCCGATTTGGGAGTGCATCGTGCTGCCTGTAACACGACAGCGTGCGCAGCGTTCCTGTCACCATGCAAGGGAAGGCAGTCCAGTGCCAGCAGTCTTGTTGGCATCAGAAATCAGCCTGCTATCAGCTGCAGTTCCTGGGGGCCTTGGAAGCGACCTCCTTGTGCCAGTACCCAGGGGGCTGTGAGACGGGCACCGAGTGTCGGCAAGACAAACAGCAGGAATGGGGGGGGGAGAGGAGGTCTGGGAAGTGTGTGTGGGTTCTCAGAAGTGTGAATATTGTGAATATTTTTTTAAACAGAAGAACAGACAATATTTTTTGTGAACAGAACAAGAAGTTGCTATGTTCACTTTTGGTCTTAATGAATAGAATTGATTTGCAAAGAGCTGTTTGCTTTTAAGAGCATAATTCCTGCTGACTTTGACCAAAACATGGACTCCTAAATATTTATATCGTGTTATATCATGTTAGCAAGTAAAGCTGGAGCTACTAAGCAATTCAAAACCTTGGGAATACGTAGCCCATCACTTGAATTTCTGAACTCGTGCTCCTTACGCAGTTACGACACTCTGATTGTGCTATAGCCTTGTTGTCACTGATAGGTCACTTGGGCACGTATATGTCTTACCCGTGACAGCACGTTCTTGCTGATGATCATGCATTAAATTTTGCAGACAACATGTTGATGCACCATGATGCCTGACTTCACGTTTCTTTGCTTTAGAAATGTTGTCTCCCATCACCTTTCAGCCAGCCTGCGCTGCTCTGCCCTCCTCCCCCAGACCAAAATCACCAAAGCCGTGATTTCTCCTCCTGCTCCGCTCCCTTCCTGTGATTAGTTTGTGTTACCAGAAATTCACACGTAACTGTGGTTATGCCAACAGAGCGCGTGTGCAGATTTGCCTCATTTCTTCATCTGACAAATACCATCAACAACAAACTGCCTCTGGTATGAGTTCTGTTTTGTTCTGCTTGCTCAGCTTTATCTCCATCACCTGTGGCCAGCAACATTTTTCTGGAGCCAGGCTACTCAAAGTAGTGTAACACGTATATCTAATGGCGTAAATTGCAGCAAGGGGGGATTGGAAGGGAAAAACACTCCAAGTCAGGACTTGCAGCTCTTACAGAAGTGGTTTTCATGCCATCAACACTTAGGCTGAAAGTCACCTTGTTTTCCTTCTGGAGGCATCAAGGGGACACTAATTATCTATTGAAGTCATTGGCCTTGGCTGGAGTTCTGGTCTGCATGGCTGTGTGCAGGTTCTGCTGCCGTGCTTACTTTTGATGTTTTGTTTATTTGGGTTTCAGCTGTACTATTATTAGGGCAGGGCTAATAGGGCTGCAGGAGTTCCTTCCAGCAGCTCACGATTTTGGAAGGTCCTTTATTAAAATGTATCTGCACAAAGCACTGTGCTCCTTCAGACAAAGGAATATGAACCAGAGACTTTCTCCTTGTCAAGACGGAACTTCTTACAAAATTGGTTTTCTATTTCAGTTTCCTCTCCATTTCTTCCTGTTGTCCCTCTCTCCTCTACCTTCTTGAACCTTTTTTGTTGCGGTTGTCCTATTTTTGCTGAAATTAAGCAAGCTTTCTTCCGTCCTTAAAAGCGATGAGTCTTGTGGTAATTCTTCACCTGCTGTGAAAATTAATCCTGGTCCGAGACAACCTGCAGAGAAAACCGACTTTCCTTCGTGTGGCTTTGCCTGCCTCTGACAGCACTTCCCCGGATTTCCTAGAGCATTTGAGCTGCTTTTTCAGGAACCCTGCTGTCAGGTACTATCTGTACGTTATCTTACAGTGGTAATGAAACCCAGGGCAATATGCCCATAACAAAATGGTGTGTAAAACCTGTGGCTGTCATGTTTGGAGCCAGTCATTCAGGATATATTTAACTGGGTCAAATTCGAGGCTTGAAACAAATCATATCAACCAAGATTTCACATTAGATAATACAAGCTCCTGTTTGACTCTAAGTTAATGAAATAAATGTATTTGGGCTTACTAGAGAAATAGCATTAAGGAAAACCTACATTTACACAAGTATTCCCACCCTGAAGTCAGGTATTCCGCCCCTGAAGGGGTGGTTGCATTCTTAAACTACCGCTTGTTTCTAAGTCTGTCTGCACAGTCTGATTTCTTACTGACTTACCAGAGCTCATAGGAAAGAGCGTAAAGACTTAATCATCTCAGCAAGTTTTAGGTCAAATTCCGTATTTTTCCTTTTCAAATTTACAATACTTTTGTAAGGACTTGGAGGAAAAACAAACAAACAAACAGAAAAAAAAAACACAAAAGAAAACCAAGCAACCAACCCAAACACCTTACAGGCTGTGAACTTGAGAGAAATAAGAGGAATATCTGCCTTCCTGCACCGCTTTTCTTTGGTGCAGCTTTGTCGCTTTTATTAGCTCTTCATCAGCGCTACAGGTTCCCATGTGCAGTCAGTTCTCCTGTGGTTTTGTGGTTTGCAGCAGTTGTGCTAGCAATGCTTTTCCTTCATGTTCTCTTGCAAAGCCACGCAGGGTTACAAGTGCAGGTGACGTATATGCAGCTCAAGATGTTTCACGTGTCTGCGTGCTGGCTTTCGGGCTGGCCACCTGCCCTCTGAATCGATTCCTTCCGCTGCTCCCGAACCCCCGTGGCACCGCAGATGTTGCTGGATGGCTCCTCATAGGTCCTCAGCACGGCAGCAAGGCTGGCTCTTGACTTTGAGATCAGGCTGCTCCTGGCAGCTGGGAAAGCCGGCGTGGCAGCCGACCGTCGTGGTTGGGGCTCAGCTGCACAGGCAAAGCCAGTTCCACCAAGTGCCTGGTGCTGCCTGATCTGAATCTGCGGTGGAGTATCAGAGGGGCAGGTGCTGGTAGAACGTGCAGGGGGGAAACAAGTGTGGTTTTACGCCTCAGACAGCTCTTGAGGACAGTGAGTTTCATAAGTGTGTCCTGCACTTCAGAACTAAGGCAGCGCTTTCTTTTGTTGCCTGACTGCCGAGCTGCAAACAATTGAAGAAATCTGATCCATACTTGAGAACTGAGGCAAAAACAATGCTTTGGACTGGGTTAGGGCATGCAAGAGAAGAAAATGCAGTGTTATGGCACCTATTTGCATGCTTTCTAGGGAACAGGAAATGAGCTGGTAGCAAAGCATACGTTGCAGGGAAGGATATCTTTTCAAAAAGCTGCAATAGCCAGTTCATCTTTTTTTTTTTTTTTTTTTTTTTAAATAGTTACTTTCAAGTTACGCAGTATGAGACGCAACGTATGAGAGGCACTCCAGGTCTGAAAAACACCAAGACCTGTAACACTTCCACTGGAGTTCCCAGGATTTTTAGTGTTGCAGGAGCAGGGACCTCAGGTAGTCAGCTCTGGATTCCATGGTTTTACCTAACACTGAAATTGTGTGAAATGAAGATTTTGTTCCCTACAGGTGAGCTGAGTGGTAGCATGAGCTGTCCTTCCCCCTTGCTTGTACCCCTTCTGCTATTCATCTGGTGCTGTGGCAAGGTGGTTCAAGGAGCTGAATCACCAGAAAGAGAAAGCCACCAGCGAAAGAAAAAGCAGAAGAGCCAATGGTTGTCTGCCAGGTTGACAGAAAATGTTTGCTGTATGGGCCATATTTAATTGCTGGATGAGGCTGTGCGAGAGGAATCACAAAGGAAAAAAAAAAGAAGGCTTGGAGGGATGCTAACCTTGTTAGCTTTGTTGTCTAATCAATATTTTCATTTCCGTTTGCCCTGTGTTTCTAGCGTATCATAACAGTAGTTATTCATGATGGGAAAATGATGTTGAATTCAGGAGATACTCTGTGAAGGGGTGTTTAAGAACCTATCTATAAAATAAAGCCTTGGGTGACAGCGTTGAGAAGAGTCGTCTTTTGGCATCTGAAGAAAGGGCTTCCCGTGCGTCAGACGCTACGGGGCATCAGTAAGTGCCTGAAAGCAAGAGGTCTGCTGAACAAATGTGCTCCGTCTGCAGCAAAACAGAAACATCTTTTAACAACATGTTCTATGGCCACCCATGCCGACCGCATGCTGACAGCGGTGCCTGCTCTACAGTAAGAGATACTCATCATGTGTGTGTTCGCACAGTCTTTGTAGCTGTTCTGCTGCATGCTTTACAAGCAGATTAATAGGTGTTAGTGCTTCAGCTTTCCCTGAAAGCAGCCATGTCGCCACACCCTCTAAAAACATGGATGGAGCAACCTAGGTTTGAGATCCTCACTGCTGTCTTTGCCTGATAGATGCATTTCAGCCTGTTTCGTGATACAGAGCACTTAGGCACTGTATTTCCTTGCCGGATTATCTGCTCAGTGTCTGATGTTCCTCACAGTCGTGTGAGAAAATCTGCACAAATTTGTGCTTGCACTTGTTTTGAGCAACAAGGTAATACAAGCTCAAATTTTGGCAGGCTTTGTCAGTGCGCTGCAAAATATTTCTGTATTCGTAATCAAGGTTAGCAGAAGATTGTTTAAAAACATGCATCGTCTCTGTTGTTGGGTGGCTTGTCTTGGAAGCTGTCTGCGTGCAGCTTGTGAATAACTACAGAGTGGAAAGGGGGGATTTTAACGGCACAAGTGTTCTTTTGCTGCTGAAACTAAGTTAATATGCCGTCCCTTGGCGTGACTTGAGCATGAGTAGAAGAGTCTGTCTGCTGATGTGCACCGTCTCCTCCTGCTCCGAGCTAGTTGTGCAATACAGGTGAGGTGAGGACACTACAGCAGGTTTTGCTCCAGGTTTGTCCTACTTCTTGTTTTCAAGCAAACCCTTCATGCAGATGCGATTTTGTGATCTTCACTACGCTCAAACAGTGCAAGTCCATGCGGTTGACATGGAAAAAATAAATGGTAAGGTAAATGTCTATATTAAAATCTAGGATGAAATGGGAAGTAGCTGTAAATGTGAACTGGTTTGGTTCTTAGCATTAGCGTGTGACCTTTTCTGCCAGTAATTGCAGTGCCAGAGTTAGGAACCAGAGACATAGCGAGTAGTGGAACCTGGGCCTCCCGTAGCAGCCCCTCGCCTGGGTTGCCACGGATGCTGGTGTGCTGGTGCAGAAGCCCAGGGCTTGTTTGCACACAGGGCATCAGAGAGAGCTCCAAAAGGGCCGTGGCATGCACAGCACCTCCGTTGTGCATCAGCTGGTTGCTCAAGCAGCCTCAGGTCTGTTTTTGTGTGGCTCTTCGTGTCCCGAAGTCTCTGTTCACCTCCCTTGAATGTGCATGAGCTGTGCTGGCCTCAGGGCACAAGCAGAGCTCTGTGCTCATGAAAGAGTGCAGTTTTTGGAGCGGCTCGTGGGGGGAGACCTGGAAATAATTGAGGGAGATGCAGTACTTCATTGCTGTGCAGTTTGAATTGAATGCCTGTGCGGATTGTAGGTTTTTCTCAGGACAAAGAGCTTGCCTCTTCTTGTGCGGATGCGTGCACCTGTGGTTTTTTATAAGGCAGAGTAGGTCCTTTGCAGAACTCCTGGGGCCTTTGTGGAACTGCAGGAAATTACCCTGGCTGCCATCCTGAAGTCCCTTTCAGCTCAGGACCACAGAGGTGCTGAATCCTTCAGCAGCTGTTCTTGTCTGACTGGTAATGGGCACACCTAAATCCCATCATGCAGTCAAAGCAGCAGATTATCTGCTGCCCTCGTTCATATGGGGAGAGGATCCTGCAAAGTTCTTTACTATAAACACTCTAATAGGTTTTTAAACTTATTTTAGCTTCTCCCCCTCCTTTTGCATAAAGCAAGCTACTTTCAATGTGTTGTGTTACAGGAGACTGGCATTTAACCTCATCAGTGGAAGAATGATGCTATAGAGCAAAGCAAAATGCTCTTAATCTGGTCAGCTTCAGGACATTATTAAGTAAATGGCAATTCCTGCAGGTCCCTGGCTGCTGATAATGCCTGTGCTCTGATAAAGTGAAAGGATCATCAAGGCCTCAGGAGCTTTCTGAGGCCACCTCCTAGCTGAATCCTGCTTTTCTGTACAACCAGATGCAATTTTCTGTGCCTGCTGTTTACAACTCATGAAATTAAGCAGTGAATTAGGTGGCTGTGCTACCAGGTTAAGCTTGCTAGCAAAACAAAAAAATCAGAAGGGAAGGATCCCTTTTCGGCACCGTGAGTTACGAAGCATTTTGAACTCTGCCACGTGGTACAAGTCTGCTGCCGTGCCCTGTCTCCACTGGTCTTGGGTGAGTAAGGTCAGCGGCAGCCCTGCGTGCGTGACTTTCTGAAGAGAAGTCAAATCCTTGGCAGATGAGTACTGTTCCACGGGGGCTTTGTGTAGACAGAGGCAAATGAGGATGCAGGGCAAAAGGGTTCCTAATCTGCTGTTTCCCCTGTGGTGTAGCATATGGAAAGCAGTTGAGTGTCCTTCCTGTGCGAGCACTGAGGACACTTTTGGTCTTTACTATGAAGCCATTCCTTGCTTTGCTGCTTACCTCTCCTGGGGAAGATCCCTCTGGCCACAGAGGGGAGCTCGCTGCCCTCTGCATCCCAGCAGGGAGCATCTTCTGGAGCAGGAGGTGTTGGCTGCACTTCTGTCAGCCCCTGCTTTGCTTTTGCTTGGGACTCATGGCGGGCTTTGCCAAAAGCCAGCACGTTGCTCCAACTTGGTGGTAGAGCCAAGGTTTTACTCTGAGATGTGTGCGTCACGATTGCACTGTTTTTTAAATGTCAATATCTTAATGGCGATTGATGTTCATATGAGCCCGAGAGCTGGGATTCAAGCTCTTGGTGCATGGTAACCTCCACTTAAAAGCCACCTCTATTTTGCCTTCTCTGAGCGTAGGTATATAGTTTCTTCTTTGGCTGCGTGCATGCGGCTGCGTAGAAGTAAGAAGGCAAGTCACAAAATGAGGAGAATCCCAGCACTGTTTAATAAGCTTTGTTTCTCTTTATGCGATTTCTTCAGGAGATCCTGTTTGAAGACACTTTACTTCTTTTTCAAATTTCTTAGATTATAGCTTCTGCTAAATACTTGAGAACAGCAAGCTTTGTAGAGGCGTGTTATTATCTGCCCTTCTGATGGCCTTTTACTTCTGGCTAGCATTTTTTTAATTATTGGTTTTCCATGAAGCTTATAGAACTAGGGGTGAGCAAATGTTTGCTGAGTTAATCTGCCCAGTGTCAGTTGGTAAAGCTGAAACAAACTCAGACTTCTTCCTCTTTTTTTGTTGTAGCAAACCTTCCCCAGTGATGTCCAGTGTGTTGAAGAAATTCTGAAGGTAGGTGCTCTTAAATACCACATCTTGTGTTTCCTTATATTTTGCTTGCATTAAAATAACATGTAGGGGGGAAATATTGCTCTGCTTCTTTTTTACCAGCTGGTGTTGCAATCACCAGAAGCATGTCTTTGGGTATGCTGCAGAGAAAAGTAAGGTGACAGCTTCAGATACAGCTGGAGTTGTCACACCTGTCAGTACAGACACACGACTCAGCCTGGTGCAGTCCAAGAGGAAGATGGGCACATCACCTGAACCAGCCAGAGCTGCTCCTTGGCCAGGCCAGGGGGCTGCTGTTAGATATTTCTGAGACACTGATGCAACCAAAAGGAAGCATGTACACATGCCTGAAGAGATGTAGAGCAGTGTATTGAGGAGCTTGCTGCCTATTGCAAGATTGCACAGCTAGAGAGTGTAGAGAGCAGTGAGTGAGCTGAGCAGTGGAAGGGGAGAAACATGAAGATGATGGTGATAATTACATGACTAGATGGTTATGCAGGTTACTTGAAGGCTGTTTCCAGTTCTTGCACAAAATTCTCTTAGATTTATCCAATCCCTGCTTCTAGAGCCAAAGGTAGCCACATGGAATCACTTCCCTCTAAATTTTCATGTTTTATTCTATTCCTAATTGATAAGGAAACTGGAGCCACTTCTGAGTTTTGTGCCTTGATGAAAACAGGTGCCTCAAAATTACAGCCCAGGAGAGATGCTCACACCACAGTCAGTGTATTTGGTGCACACAGTACTGCCATATAGTTTGCAGGTACCTTCTCCGTACATTTCTTTCCAGTCCTCAGGCAAGCCACGTGTGGTACATGCCTGTCTCGAGATGCGTTCAGCACGAGCATAGTTCCTACCTCTGTAAATCGAGTACAGCGCCAGTGTTGTATCAGCCTCCTGATGGAGGCAGAGCTGATGCTCTGTGCCAGGCTTTCTGAGAACGTCGACGGCGGTGCCAGCCGAGAACATGCATTGAGGCTGGTCCTACCCAGCCAGCCCTGTTCCATGGTGTGCTGCCCCTGCTCTGCTCGCACATGCGCTGTCACCGAGCCCAGGGTCTGCACTCTGAAAAAGCCCACAGCTACTCATGTGCAGGTTTTGTTTGCTTTTCCTTTTGTTAACTGTTAGCTGTAATGCCGAGGCCAAAGGCTGCAAACGCAGCAGGCGCTTAGCTCTGCAAGCTGCGCTGAGATGGCTGCTGCTTGGGCAACACAAGTGTGCATGCAGGGAGGGACAAGTGCTCACCGCGGGGCAGGTGCTACATCCCAAGGATGGTTTCTCACTGCGGTGCCGTCTCCAGGGTCTGCAGTCCAGCCTACAAGGACTTTAGGTAGATACGAGTCTTAAGCTTAAAACTTCACTGCAAGTATCAGCAAAAATGCCCTAATCCACTTTTCTCCATCTCTTTCCAGGAAATGACCCACTCATGGCCACCTCCTCTGACAGCTATTCATACACCTAGTACAGCAGAGCCCTCAAAATTTCCCTTTCCAACAAAGGTAAAACAGCCTCTTTTTGCCAGACCTTTTGATATATTAAAGACAGCTTTCCAGCTTGCATGTGTATTCATCAAATTTTTGACCCCGCCCCTTTCTTAGGTAAAGTCTCTCCGGAGAGATTATCTTTTTAAGAAGTCAGATAAACGAAAGCACAGTGGATCTCACATTACATAACTGCTGCGTGAAATGCATAATTTTACTGAGAATTAGATCAGATGGTGCTTATGAGTAATTATTTCTGAGTGAGCTGTGGTAGTGTGATTATCTTTTACCTTTTTTTTTTTTTTAGCAAGTTTTATATTTTTAGAGCTGTTAGGATGTTTGAGCCAGAGAGAAAGATGAATGAATGCTGTTTAGATGACATTTGTTCAAATTGTAGACTCCAAATGTGACTACTTTGCAGAAACATTTTAAGCATCTACTCTCTGTTGCAGCACAAAAAAAGTTTTAATCTTTACTTTCAAGAAAAATATTTGTTGACTGCATTGAACAAATATTTGGCAGCTCTGTCAAAATTTTCTATATTCCTTCAAAAAGGCACATACTGCTGGTTTGCCAGCAGCACGTTTTTGGTGGCAGTAGCACATCATGTTTGTGCTAAACTACGTCAGAGCAGCCTAAACTCTTAGACAGTTCAAAGGCGAGCTTTGGTTAGGTTGACTTTTATTACAATAAGTAACACGTTGAAAATACATCACCAACATGCAGCTATTGAGAGAGAGCTGGTGTATTTTATTCTCAACTTTTCTCTTTGTCCTTTCTTTGCAGGAATCACAGCATGTTGGATCTGTAGCACAGAATCAGAGTAAGTAGAAATCCAAAGAATACACAGCAATGTCTGTATGAGTTCACAGATAACTTTGTGTGTTGTGTGTGAGATTGATGAGAGTATCAAATGTTTACATTGATTAAGGAGCACAATTTCCTGGGCTTGGTTGAACACTGAATAATTTAGATAACTCCTCAGAGATTGTGTACGTTCCTTACCTGGAAAGTAAAACAGCAGTTCAGCAGAGAACAAACAGTGTTTTGTTAGGAAATCCCATTTAGGATGATGAATAATCTCACTGGCAAAGGATTACATCCTGGAAGAGAGTGCCTTTCTAATTTTGACACCCAGAGACCATAGGGTAAAGTACAATTCATGTGAGGCAAGTAAAAAGAACTGATTTGTTTTTGATTTTCAGAACAGTATGACGCACCTTCAAAAACGTTGCCTAGTTCTCAACCAAGAACATCGTAAGTAACCAGATTCAGTTCCCATGCTCTACTGTACAGTTACTTAAAAGAATCTGTAATGAATTACAATATGCCTTACGTGATGTTTCTGAAGATTAAAATTTGTTAGTTGAGTTTTTATCTGAAAATTTCAATGGAGGGAACTTACAGCCACAGTAATACTGCTGTTTCATGTTTATGGTTACTGTATTAAAAAAAAAAAAATCAGACACAAAACCATACAACTATTAATATACCAAGTGGAGGGGGTTTTGCTCTGTTAATCTGTGGCTACTCAATACCTTGTCACAAAGTGTGTGCATTAATAATGCATTAAACTGATATAAATTAGAAACAAACTGAATCTGATCCATTTAGCATGCCATTTTGAATTTATGAAGGTTAGTAAAGCTATACTTACAAAATTTGTGAAAACTTGCACATCTTATAGAAATCATGGGGTATAATTTTTTTAGTTGTCCAAGGGAAAGTTCCTGAGAAGTGTTGTTCTGCAATTTTTTAAAAAAAAAAATATTTAAACCCTCCACCCCTCCAAAAAAAAACTACACATGAAGCTTCTAAAAACCTCAATTTACATTATCTAATCAAGTTAGCAAGGTGCAAAGTGGGGTCCTGGATTTATTTTTTAAATATTATTTACATATTTCTTCTTTCGTCTCTTTGTGTCTCTTCTTTCCCCTATTATTTTATGGTTTCTCTGAGAAGGCTTCTCAGAATTGGAGTCCCAGATCTTGTGCATAATCTTGGCAACAGTTTTACAAAGGCAGGGAAGGAATGCCAGCTAATACTTATATTGCTTCAATATCAAGTTGTAAGTTGGTGGGAAAGATCCATAATGGCAATAAAAAAAAACTTGGCAGCGTCCTCCTAGGTCCAAGTGTTTGTCTATTAATTAGGTTAATCACAAGAATTTCTTGAAAGTAGTTTTGTGTGGGCTGACTTTGAGTCTTTCGGGATTAACCTGGCCAGATGGCAGCATTGATGGGTTCTGAGCCTTGAATAATAGAAACCTTTCCACATCCAGGAGGCTAAGTGGTCTGTGTGCGAGTCAATCACCCAGGCATTAAGTGCCTGTCAGCTCAGTGATAAAGAGCTCGTTTTACTTCACACTGTATCCTTCCATGAAAGGCTGCAAACTGCAGACCACAAAGCTTCCACTTTTTTTTTTTTGTTTTTGTTTTTTTGTTTTAACTTACAATGAATAATTCAATTAAAATAAAGAAAACCTGGAAAGGGCACAACCAAGAGGCTCTCCTCCTCAGCTGAGTTGCAGGATTTTGTGTTCATGCTTTTCATTCAAGCCTTCCTGACCTAACTGGTCTCCAGAGAGCAGCCAGAACCTTCCTGCTGCTGGTTTCTGGTAGCATCTCACTGAGCCTCTGCGTTTAGGGATTTCATTTGAACTAAGACAAACACAAGCCCTCTGGGGCCAGCTGGGCGGAAGGCACAAGGCAGCTCAAGCCAGGGACTCCGTCCCTGGGCGTTGGTTGCCTTCACGGGCTGGTCCTCCTTGAGGATAAAGGGAACCTCAGTTTGCTGATGTCCATCAGTGAATGTCTTTCTCTTCATGGTGATTTTTATTAGCATCTCGGAGCCAGCTCTAATGTACCGTGGCCATATATCAACAGAGGCAGTTGAAGGCAGAGGGACAGAGTGGCTTAGGTTGACATCCTAAGCGGAGTGAACTGAGGTTTGCCCAAGGACTTGCCCTGCGTTTTCCCCTTGAAGTGATGCATCCATTCTTTTTGTCTCCTTTTTGTTCTCCTTTGCCAAACAGGGCTTTCTTTGCTCTTCAGAAGCCACGTGACCCTCAGAAAACTCAGCTGCCGATAGTAGCTCGTGTTACCAAGTGTGGCTGGCTGAACACAAACAGTGTTTGTGCTGCTTAATTAGAGGTTGAAATCCCTGGGCATCTGTGTGCCCAAATTAAGCATCCAGTTTCCCCAAGCAGGCACAGGTTCCCAGATGGCTTTCTTTCTTGGATGCAGCCCCTAGGTCAGCTCCTGGCTGTGCTGGAATGGGAGCAACCCCCCTGCTTACGGGGGAGATGCCGACCTCTGCCTCCACGACGCATCTTCAGCACGGCCAGCTGAGGGGCCAGCCCGTGCCTTCAGTGGAGCTGCTGGGAAAGCTGCGCTGATTTTAGCACCACTCATCTCATGAAAAGAGCTCTTTATAAATAGATTCACAGGGATATTGATGATGTGTGCATAAGCTGCAGGTCCTGCAAATGAAAACTCAGCATCTTTTAAGTGCTGAGCTAATTAAAGTATAAAGATTATTAGGGCAGATTTATCTTCTTTAAGTAGGCTATTTAGCAATTTGTTGAAACCTTGTTTTGGGGAAACTGGCTTTGTCTAGCCATGCAAAAGTGTGACTCATATAAAGTTTTCGTGTTCCTCCTTGATACTAAATTAAATTTAAGTGGTAGCAATGTTCTTCCTTGATCTTAAATTGAAGTTAAGTGGTTGCAATGTTCTCACACTGTGTTTTACTTACCAGCAGCTCAGGTGAAAAAGGCAGTCTTTTTGAGTAGGAACAGTTAAATCAGATTTAAAGGACAATCTAGGTAGCATTGCCTAGCATATCCTTTAGCCTCTAAAGGAAATGCATCTGTAGGCCAGAGTGCTTAACGTAAAACAAAACAAAACCCAGGAAAAACTTCCAGGACATTTTCACATCCCTGGAAGTGTGTTTAAATTGCAGAGCAGACCAGCTTTGGCTCCAGCCGAAGCCAGTGTGCGCACGTTGCTGCAGGCTGCAAGCCATTTGCCTTCAGTAGGAGATGGAGGGGGGGTTGTTTGCCACATTAGTGTCTCGCAGCACTTCCCTCCAGTGTTTACTCTAAAAGCAGAGGCTCCAGGTGGTGTCCACAGGGAAGGTGTGTGAGGAAATGAGGTGTTGGAGGCTGGGAGATGGAAGAGGACAGCCACGAGGGAATGGTGAAGTCAAAATGCCTGAATAAAGAAAGCACGTAGCTCTGTGAAGGTGACAGCAGGCAGAGCCCTTACGGCACCAAGAGCCTTTTCTGCATCAGTGTGAGGTAACGCGGGACCGTGGGGCTGGTAACTCCTCGGGAGGCAGTGCTGTGCAGGAGGGGTGGGCCTGCTGGTGGGCACTGGAGGCCTCTGGGCCCTCTGGGTGCCGTCCTGCTCCAGGTACAAGAGCGTGGGTCCCAGCCTCAGTCTTTAGTAAACTCTGACTCAGATGTGTGTCACGTAGAAACATGCCCTTCTGAAGCCATTTTTTTCTGTGAACTGTACACTAGCAGTCCCGTGAACGTGTTTCAACAAAAGACCTCGCAACTGGAAAAATAACGTCAGCAGCAACAAATGACACTGCTGGTGCTGCAGTGGGAGTACTCAGTCTGAGTTTGGGGAAAGGGAAGGCTCAATTCATTTCTTATTACTTGGACACCCTGACCTTTAACTCATGTTTACATTCTGTCCTGAGGTTTGAGGGGTTTATAACTTGAAAGTAAAATGCATGAAGAAGAGATGCTGTCTCATCAGTCAGCAGTTGGCATCCAGAGTTGCCAACCCTGGTGTCTTGGGAAGGAAACTATACCAAAGTATACATCTTGCCAAAACGAGAATGTACCCTAGGATAGCAATTTTTTACTAGATTCAAAGATGTAAATAAAAAGATAAGAAGGGTTAGATAAAAAGACTGGTTTTACAGGGAGGAAAACATTCCCATTTCTTCGTCTTCCAAACCGAGAGCCTGAAAGTGTAACAAACAGCAAGCACATGGGAAAGGGAAACGGCCCCTCACCCAAACCCCATACAGGAAAAAAGAAAAAGGAAGGAAAAAAAATCAAACCTGGCAACATCCCTAGTAAGAGACTAATTTGGATGGCTGAAGTTTTTCAGCTTAATAGTGCAAGCAGATGGGATGACAGCAATGTAGGAAGACAGCAGTTCAGACATGCAACACGTAATTCAGTAAGAGAGCCTGCCACAGTATTAGAGTGTTGTTTTGCAAAGAGACTGGAGGTTTGGGGTTTTCTCATTAGTGGGTATTCAGCTTCAGGCAACATGTCCTGATTTTCGTAGTGAGGATGTACAGCGCTGCATGAAGAGAAGTTAATTCTGGAGGGCAGTATGCTCGGTTTTCAGTCGCACAAGTGTTAGAATCTCAACTTGCTTGTAAACCAAAATAAAAGTGTTTGGTTTTAGGCATTTGAAATTGTCTTTTCAAGTGACTTCATCAGTAGTGTGTTAATGTTCCTTTTCTTAGAGGCATCCACAGTAAAATATATATTATTAGGAAACGACACGCGTAAAAGCAGCAAAGCTGTTGGAGGAGATGTCTCCCTTGTGAGTGCTGTGAAAGGCTCAGAGCAACTCGCCCTTGAGTACACAGTGGTTGAGATGGCGAAGCCTCACCAACGATCTCCTTCCCCATAGCTCAGTGCTTGTCGCCCAGCGCCCACGTGGGGAGGCACCTGTGTCAAGGACCTGTCTCCCTGGCTAAAAATAGGAGACGGGGCCACGGGTGTGTTAGCATGTTCAGGCTGTCCAGCCGAACTGACGCGCTGTCATTGCTGGTATGTGGCTGTAGGGGGGTGTGGAGTTTCCCGGAGGGCTCCCTGCTGATTTCGACATCTCGCTTGCTCCAGCTGAGGTGAGGTGCCCTAGAAAGCAAGTGGTTGACCTTCAGTGTGAGCAGAAGGGCTTTCAAGTAGCAGGAAATCACTGGCTGTGCTTCCCGTGGTTTTATGTACAGGGCCAGGTTCCCTTCTCAAATGGTGGAAGCAGAGGATTTGTTCCTGGTACTAAAAGGAAACATAAAACAGGCAGCAACAGAAACAAACCTTGAGAATAATTGCTGGAGTCTGTTCTCTCTTCATTCTGAACGTGCAATTTCCATTAGAGCTAATAGAAGTGACGTAGGTTTCTGTTTGAAGGAAAGATACAGTCTTTCCTTTGAATTATGGTGCTTTAATCTGGTGCTTGGAAAGGTTGAAAGGTACTGAGAGAATGCCTAAGCTATTGTTTGACCCTAACTCTCAATTAGTGACTGCTGAAATAGATTTTATCTGTTGACTGACAGGTCAATTGCTCTGAAATTTTCTTTTGGACTTGAGATTCATTGCTTGTGGTTTGTGGACTCGTTCGGTATGAGAGCATTGCTAGCTTTGACACCAAACACGGTCTTGTGCCAATGAAGGCATCTCCTTGCCCATTGACTGCTTTGGTCTAAGTGTAAAATGACTTGGGTTAGTGGGGATAGTAAATAGGAGCTCTCTAGGCTGAGCAGTCTCCAGGCAGGCCCAAGGTTTGAATCCCCATACTTCTAAAGCAATAAGAAATTAGCCTTTCTGCTTTCTGGCCCTTTTTTAGGATGTCTACATGGGTGCTAAAGGGGGGGAATGACAGTTCAGGAGAACTTGGGGTCTCTGCCCACAAATCCCTCTCCTCCAGCCTTTTGAGGACCCCAGTTTCATAGAGGACGGTGAAATTGGAAGCAGCAGGTACAGATGCACCTGATCGGTGCATCTGGAAACACTCACAGGCAGCCCACTGTCCAGACTAGCACTACTAGAACAGGACTTGTGCCTCACCACTCAGGAACTGCTTTGGGTATGTGAATCCCCACTGTTAGGGCTCTCGCTGTGCAGACTAGGGATAGGAGCTTGGCTTGATCTTGGCCTCTGCTTAGGTATGTGTGTGTGATGGGGGATTTGAGCAGCAAAAAGAGGAGCTTTGTGTCAGGAGAAGTATTTGCAGCCCCCAAAGAGCAGGATGTGTGAACGTGTGCATCTTGTGCTACTTTCTGCCCCCTGGGGAGCCAGTGCTAGCTAAAAGCTTGCCCATCTCTTCCTGTACCAGGACTGGACTTGTTCCAGCAGTTGTCTGCAGCTGGCAGCCGATGGTACTGACCCTGTGTTGCAAAGTGCCCTGAGGTCAGGTGGAAGGCACAGTAAAAGGCCTAGGCTGTGTGTTTCCATTTTGTTGTTCGTTCAGGTAACGAGAGGATTTGGCAGATTGAGCATGGCGAATATTAAAAGCCTTGGGGAGGTCCATTTGTTCTGGAAAGTGCAAACCAAATCTTTTTTCAGTGTCTGCTGCTTCAAAACGTGTCTGCCCTGGCTGATGTGTATCTTCTGGTTGTCTTTCAGAATGCTCCAGGACGACCTGCAGCTCAGTGATAGTGAAGACAGTGGTGACGACCAAGTCAGTTTTAGATGTTTTATACCCTACGCCCACAGACATCCCGTTAAATCATCGCGACGTGTTGCGTTGCTCTGAGCTCCTTAAGCTAACCTTTCCTCCCCCTCTCCTCTTTGTTTTTGTGAACAAAACAGGTTGTTGAAAAGCCACCTTCTTCACTTGCTCCTCCAAGGTACAGGTTTGTTCCCAAACTGCTAGGTAGACAGATACGGAGGAAAAAAAGAATGGTTTATTTTATATGAGGGTAGGTGGGAAAGGGTCCCTCATTTCTGTCATAGATGCAAGCTTTGGTTTCTAGCTGCCTGAAGCCAAATTGGCTTTCATTGTGTGAGGTTTTACAGAAAGCTTCAACTAGAAATCAGTCCAGGCAAGCTAGATTTCGCCTTTGAACCGGAATTGTATTTCCCCATCTGTTCCCTTCCGTTCTTCTCTTCCACACCATCACATGATTTGGAGAGCACACTGGAGATGATGGGATTTTCAGTTATAATAGTGATGGCTAAGGTATGAGTGCAGCTGTAGTTCAGAAGGAAGCCAAGTAGGTGGAGAAAAATTTGCTGAGGCTGCTTCAGCCCTTCCTGGTAGGGCAACTCAGAAGCAGTATCCAAGGTTGACTGAAAAGCCACATACCTGGATTAGAAGCAGAAAGGTGGAGAAACCCCAACAAGAGAGCACCGATGTACCTTTCTGGCTTAATGTGTGTGCTCTTCAAGCACTGGTGACAGTCTACAAAGTCAGGCTTCCACAAGGGCGTATCGATTTCTTGGCATGACTGACTGTCTCTGCAGGCTCTTGAAACAGTATGTTCTCACAATGTCAGTCTGCATCAGCAAGGAGCTTGCCTCCACATCATACAAATGTAGTTATGCTGACACGGGAAACAGTTTTCAGAGTCAGAAGTCAATATTTTGACTTCTTTAGTTTGTTTCAGAACAAAAAGTTATGCCTCAGCTCCATCCACTCCCATTGTCAGCAGGCCTGGGGCAAAGCACTTGTGAGCAGGGATGGGTTTTGCAAAACATGCTGCTGTTTGGGGCTGTTCACAAAACAGCTGCAGCACCTCAAGCAAGTAACATGGATGAAGTGAGAACTTGCTTTCCCCCTTCTTGTGAAGGGGGAAAATAAAAGCAGAGAAACCATCCTGGCATGTATGTTTCCGTCTTCTTAGTCTTTATTAGGCATCTTTTCTGCTGAGTGTTGGGACTTTCAGAATAGCATTTGTCACTTTTTTTTTAAAGCCTTTTGTTGGCTAAATGCATTTACTCTTGCATTGACATCCTGCTTGTATAGTTATGGCTGGGTTGGAATTGAAGGTTTTATTATTTCCAAAATTTTTTTTATTCCGGTGCTTTATCTTGGAGTATGGCAGTGTATTCTTTTGGCCTTGTCCCTTTTCCTTCCAGTTCCAAAACAGGGCGTTTAAGTTTTATTTCTGAATGCTTCCATATCAATATAATAAGTAACCTTGACGCGTGCTGCTTTCTAATTTTATCTCCTGCTGGCCTTGCAGTGCCCTGCAGTCCCAGCCCGAGAGCGTGGCATCAGCACATTCCAGCAGCCCAGAGTCAGGGAGCACCAGTGACTCAGACAGCTCTTCAGACTCGGAGACGGAGAGCAGCTCGAGTGACAGTGAAGCCAACGACCCAGACCCTCCGAGAGTGTCAGCTCCTGAGGTGAATGCGCCTGAACTGTAGGGGCTGCTTAATGCAGGCTCTCTGCTGGCTGAACGCAGTCAGACAGGGGACCTGAAATACCGTCATCCTTCAGGTGACATCTTTGCTGCATCATCAAGCTTTGCTTGCCCTTTGCTTCTTTGTGGGAGTTTGTCAATGAAATAATCCTTAGTAATTGCATCAATTAGACTTTGAAGTGCCTGACCTTGAAGTGTTCCCCCTTGCCTTTTGGCATCATTGGCTAGCACTCCTGGAGGAACTGGTGCCTTTACTGATGAGGCACAAGCAAGGCACAGGTGGGAACTGCAGCTTGTCCTCAGTGTTTGGTGTCCACCTCTGCCCAAGCAGCTCTTCAGGGTGCCGAGGCTGTCGGCTGCTTCGGGGTGAACCCAATTCCCTGATGTGCTCCAGGAAACTGCCACCGCCCCTCTGCAGCTCCTGTGCATGAGTGACACTTGGCTTCTCCCAGCTGAAGTGATCGGGCCTGCAGGAAGGGCTGGAATGTGCTTAGACTTGCTTCTGTTGAGTTTGGCTCACATAGTGCTGCACTGGCGTTTCTGAGGCTTTTATTGGGAAAAGCAGGCAAACAGAGCTTAGTGCCTCAAAGTTGCATAATAATTGAGACCATGCAGCTTTTAAAAATCTGCTACAAATGTACTTGTGTCCTGTGGTTTAAAACAGATCCTTCAGCTCACAAAACATTCTTGGGCCAGCGGGAAGTGCAGGGTTATATCTGATGGACCACAGCTTATATAAAACAGTCCACTGACAGCTTTGAGATAATTCTCAGTAAGACCAGAAACCTTGTCATTTGTTCCTCTTGACCTCCCTAGCCTTAGCTTTCCTTTCTTTTACCTTAGAAGCACGTTAACAGGGAGAATTTTGTGCGCAGAAGACATTGCAGAAGCTTTGAAAAGACCTGTCTTCTGATCTCACATCTAACACACTTCACTCTGCAGCAGTTCACTCACAGACTTTGCCTTGTGCTATGTGAGAAACAGATAGTATACTTACCCTGTCATTCGGGAAGTTTAAAATGAGGTAAAACCAAGTCCATTTTATAAACCAGCTTTCTAGATGGAGTCACCCAGACACAGCTGAAGACACATCGTCTTTGTCAACATGTTGTACGGCGCAAAGAAGGGTAGAGCCTGGGTGGAGAAGAAAATGCCAGCAGAAGGGATTAATTAGTCCTGGAAAGCCTTTCATGTGCTAGGGCTTCTCTTTTCTGAGAAGTGCTGTGGCTGTTCTCAGAAGGGAGTTGTGGCTGGGGAGGATTGGTGAGGGCACACCGTAGCTGTGCTCTGATGGTGCCCAGATCGCAAGTGACACGTTCGAGCGATGCTGAGAATTAAGCAGTATTTTCAGAATGGGCCCTAGAGAATTGTGCCCCTAATTTGCAGCTTCAGATGTCTGTTTTTAGAGCTAGCTGATTAAGTTTTCTCCTGATACATCAGACTTCTGTTTTGATTAGGCAGGGCTTCTCTTAACTACATTACATATCTGACTGATTGCAGAGGACCTCAGTACTCAGTTGTAGCTCATGCCTTGGTTGACCCAGGGGGACATGAGTGTTGGATTGTGTAGACAGAGGACTTGAAGAAACTGGGCTTGATGTGTAAATTCTTTTGGTAACTGCTTAAACCAAAGGAGCCTGTCAACCTACCTGTCAGACTTCAGCGAGATGTGACAGCTGGGACAGCTCTCAGTCCACCTTGTGCAAGTAACTTGGTAAAAGCATTGTGAGGATGGCACCTACTTTGTTTTCACAGATGGTACTTGTCTGACTGCAAGGATGTTGGGTGGTGGCACACAGCAAACCAAGCAGGGGTTTTCATGCATGTCTCTTACTGCACGACAGGTAGGGCTAGCAGAGATCCAGGAAAGCTGTACCACGTGGTTGGTCCTGTGCTTGTGAATTAAATGTTGATGTGTACATTCTAGAGCGTCCCCACTTTGTCATGGTCTTTAACTGTAAGGGGAAATTTTATGAGGTTCTGATAATGTGTGTTAGGATTGAGATGAAGGCATCAGTCTTGCATCCTTCCTTTCTCTATTTGTCTACAGCCTGACCCACCAACTTCAAACAAGTGGCAGCTCGACAACTGGCTCAGCAAGGTGAACCCACCAGTAGTGCCAGCAGAGAGCCCCAGAGAAACTGCCCACACAGATGGACGTGAGGAGGACAAGGAGCCAGGACAGCATATTGACAGCGATTCCTCCCACGAGCATACTGAGCCGAGGGAGCCTCATCACAAGAGCTCTGTCCGAGCAGCCAGGGCTTCTCAGGATGCTCACCTTCCGACCAAACGCAACTACCCGAAGTCTCCCGCGTGCTCTGAGGAGCCCTCACAGAGGCAAACTGTTGGTATCAAAAGGCCCAGCAAGCCTCCAGTGCACGAGGGGCCCAAGGGAGGCCTGAAGGTGGAGAGCGAACCTGGTCCTTACGAGGTTAGAGACCAGTCTTCCAGAGACAAGCCAAAAGTAAAAACGAAAGGGAGGCCGAAATCCAGCGACCGAAAAGAACTGAAACCCAGGCTGCAAGAGCCCCCCGAGAGCAGAAAGCACAAGAACTCCCATCAGGCCAGTGCCAAAGCCCTGCCGGACCCCAAGCCCCCGAGGGACGTTGTGCTGGGCGGTACCCAGGAGCACCTCACTCTCAGCCCCCTCCCTCAGGGCCAGGGCACGACCCCCACCAGGACTAGCGGCCACAGGCCTGCTGCTGTGCTCAGAGAGGACTTCCACAAGGAGAAGCTTCCCTTGTCTGTCGGGGAGAAGAAGTTGCTGTCGCCAGTGAGGGACGTGCACGTCCCTCGCAGCCTCATGGTTAAAATTGATCTCCCGCTGCTGTCAAGAGTTCCCCAGCTCCCCGGGAAAGGCGGTCACCAGAAGAGAGCGGAGGCAAAGGAGTTCCCTGGTGCAAGGGGGCAGGATGTGGAGAGGAAAAACACAGACACTCCTGACAAGTCCTTCAAAAAGAGGAAGGTGAGAGGTGGAGGTGGAGGTGGAGGTAAAGGTGGGTTTGTGCAAGGATGGCAGTGATGTGTAGGGAGTGTGGAGCTGTTTGAAAATCCCTTGCTTGGAGTTTGTTTCTTCTTCATAGGGTCAGATTGGGCTCATTGTCCTCCTCATACCACGGCATTTCCAAACTTATAAAGGGAAGATGTGTCATAAACTATTCACAGATGTTTCTTATTGGTCAAAAATCCACTGCTGAGCAAATGAAAAGCCCTGCAAGCTGTCTAACAAATGCTTTGGTGTTTTCAAAGAATTCTTGCTGTTATATCTTGCTTGCAGCCTCAGTCTGAGTAGCGTGGCCTTTTCCTGTCCAGAGTTGTGGGTTTCTGGGAAACAATTGTGATGGCTGGCTTACGTAGAGAGAGAACAAATTTTGCGGCTGTGAGCTGTATGATTTCCAGGGGTGATGCCAGCAGCTCCATGCCTTTTGCTTTTCCCTAAATGCAGACTTTGAACTAAACCCCTGCTAATAACAACCATCACTAAACCCTCCTGTGCATCTCAGTGCTTGGATGAATACATCAAAAAAGCCTCTGATTTCTCCTGGAGCTGCTGTGGCACTGGCAGAGATACTGATGCTCACAAGATGCACGTCTCCAGTAAGGGGCTTTCCAGGGATCCCTTTGCAGAGTCCTGCGGCAGGAATAGTTGCTTTCGCTTGAATTCCTTCACTTGGTTTGTTCACAAGTGTTTTTTTCAAAGCTGCCTCCCAAAGCAGGCTGTGAATATCTTCACAGCCAGCTGGTTCATCTGCACAGCAAGTTAGCTGCACGGCTTGCGATGAACAGGCCTGCTGCATGTATTCATTGCTGCCTATGAACCTTTTTGGTCCCTCCTCAAAGAGCAGGTGGCTTAGCACGTGGGGTGAATAACTGTGGGTTTGGGGTGGGTTTCATTTACTCTTGTCACCCTGTGATCTTCCCATGGTTACATGGGAAAACTGAGAAGAGCAGGGAAGTGGTGAAGAAGCATGGGAGGCACAAGCAGTCCCTCTCCTGCAGAGCAGCAGGAGGAAGGTAAACAGGCAGTAAATAGACAGTAAATCTCTCACTGCTCCTGTTGGTCTCCCTGAGACCCAAGAGAAGGAGCTATTCCACACTGGGCATCCTGTGCCCTGCAGCCTAAGCATTGCATGGCTGGAAAACCCATCGCAGAGCCTCGCCACCCGCGTTAGGTCAGCGTGCCTGTGGTGGCTCAGGCTTCAACCCAGCCAGCTTCTTTCTGCAGCAGCACGAAGCTCAATCTGACAAACAGTGTGAGAACTTAACCCATGCACCTGCTGGAGCCATGGTCTGGAAGCTCAGAGGTGGACTTTGTGCCAAGCACGACCCACGGAGCTCCATTGCGCTGAGGTTAACCTGCATGTGCCCCAGGAGGCAGATGCAAAGTCCTGGGATGCTTTGGGCTAACACCAGGCACTCCATGGGTAATGCTGGCTGAAGAGCTCATTTTGTTTTGCATTTCCTTGTCTTATAATGAATTATGCTGAAGATTTTCTGTTCAGGTGAGACAATAATTTGGTATTGCATGCTTTGTATCATGAGATTCGTGGAGTGTGCTTTAAAAGTGTCATTTATTATCCCTCTGCCTCAGTGGTTCCTGCTGTTCAGTGTATAGGCAGCAAATTTAATTGACACTTCAAAATTTCATGCTATAATTGATTCTTGCTAGTAAAACATCTTGACTACATCCTTGTGTAGTCTAGGCCTCCAGTGAATGCTTTTTATTCCTTCCCTTAGACAAAACAAACAAACAAACAAAAACCTATCACAAAACACTAGGAGAAGAAAACCAATGCCCAGAACAGATCATGAAATGCTTCAGCTATAGAAGTACATTTGTTTCAGACTGTTGGCAAGGAGAGGTTTAGGCAGTTCATCACCTCTGCTACTAAATAATTATTCTAACCAGCAGAAGTAGATAAAATGTTATGTTAGGATACTTGTCATTGAGCCTGAAATCAACTGTGCTCTGGTTTTCCACTTTGTCAGTTCCAATCTCTTGTCTTTTTTTTAACATCAAGCCATCAAATGTAGCTGTGTTGGTCTGTACTGTACATGAACTTCCTAAATCTGAGTGATTTTTTTTTTGTTTGTTTTTGTTAGAGGGAAATGGAGAAGGATATTGATAGGAAGAAAATGAAATCAGACAAAGAAACAAAATCATTGCAGTCTTCAACTAACAAAGACTCCACTAAACAGAAGTGAGTATACAGCGGTGGGATAGCAGAAACGGAGACTTTCTTTTATAGCTTAAAGCAAGGAACTGTACCTTTTATTCTTCATGTGAGTTTGCTTAACATAATGTGCTTTCCGAAATTTAATCTGCTGCAAATTTGTCTGTACGTCTTGACACCAGTCATGTGGCTATAGGAGTGTAATTTATTTGCCTCTTTATTTATTGTAGATGTGCAATTTTACTTGGTGTCACTGATCTTCCTCTCCCTTTATAATGCAGAGCATTCATGTTCTTGTTATTCAAGCACAAGGTGACGTCGTAGTGCCTGTTTCCCCTTGCATATTTGTATTACGCTGCTGTAAAATCATTGAACGTGGTGGCATTTGTCCTGATTTCTAGCAGCTGAGAAGGAATGAAGACTTGACCATTTTCAACACAAACTTGTCCATCCTGCGGTTCAGAGTGCTGTGTGCTCTGATGCATCCATTACACATTTTCCCCTTCTTGGTTTCTGCTGTCTTACTTGTGTCTGGGGCTGTCATGCTCATCAGCCTGGTCCAGAAAACAGATCTGTGTACGTAGGTGAGGATAGATAGGGAGCATTTCCCTTTTCCACTAAATGCAGCTCACGTGTGACTGAACAAACACACACCCAGGGTGCCTTTGAAATCGTGACCTTGTCTCGAATTTCAGGTGGCCCTGACAGCCAGAAAATTCTCATCTCTCATCTCACAGAGCAAGTGAGACAGAGAACTGAAACGTCAGGACTGGGGTTTAGCCAGGTGAAGGGACATTGCAGCCCTGCTAATAATGGAAGGGTTTTGAATCCAGGGTTTGTACCTCCCCTTTGCTCAGAGCAAACAAGCACCCCTTCTAGTCGTGTGGTGGCCTTCAGAGCAGGAAGAATTGGATCCTTTTTTGTGGGGAGAGAGCTCCAGGGTCAGGTCAGGGATGCAGGTTAACTTGGCTGGCGGCTGAGGAGGCTGGGGCTGCTGCTCTGCTCCCTGTAAAAGGCCCTCTCTGGAGGATCGCACTGCACGAGGTGGCACAGTTAAGAAAGGAGAGCTGAGCAAGCTGCTCAACTTCACACTTCTCACTGTGTTTCATTTTGTTTCTTCCTCTCCTGACTTTGCAGCCGGAGGGTTGGCATTCACTGTTCTAGACACTTTGTGCTTTCTTGGAAACTGAGCAGCTGAAGGAAAATGAAGTAAAAAGGGGTAGTTGCAAAATGAGGTTTAGTGCTATTGAGTGCTGCCTGCAGCTGCTGGAGTTCCTTGGTAATCCTAACTCCAGATGATTAGAAATTTGCCACAGAATTATTAAATATGATCAGCTCTGCCATATAAAAGCACAGCATTTTGAGTCTCTGTCCCTCATATCCTCCTAACTCGTATGTGTTGCCTAGTTTAGCTGGCAAGACCCAAAGGAACAACTCAGTATAATTCTGTCAAAGCACGCACAGGATCAAGTGTCAGGGCGAGTATCCCTGACTATAAAAGATATCTTCTACCGGAATGGGGAGAGAGAGGCAGCACTGTGCCTCACTTGCCATGTTGGGTGATGTGTCCTGGGGATTTTACTCGATGTAATTACCTCTCCTCCCTTTTCAGTGAAAAGGTGCTGGGTTGGAGGGGTGTCATTTTTGCAACATTCTGACATTCTGGTTCCAAGTCTTTCTTCCAAGGATAAGCCCTGGGGCTTATTCCTACTTCAAAAGCAACTTGCTTGTGCGTTGTTGACAGCTGAACATGTGGGATCTAATGCACTGTGAAGTCCCTGAGGTTTCATTTTGCTTTTGCAAGATTCTTTGTTAACAAGTCAGTTCACATTTCCAGAGAAATTTGAACAGAATCGGTACACAATGTATTTAAGTTTTCTGATTTTTTTTTTCTGTTAAAAAAAATCCCTATATTATATAGACATTGTATTCATGCCAATTGCAAAATTCATTTCCTATCTCTAGAGCACCAAAAGCATCATTTGAGGCCCAGAAGAAAGATCTCCTGCTACCCCCACCACTGCCACCCATGTCTCCCGCACATTCTGCACCAAAGTTAACCAAGATGGCCCAAAAGAGACCCAGGAGTGAGAACGGCCAGCTGCCTGCCACAGAAAACAACACTGCCAGGGACTCAGGCAGCCACAAGGATCCTTTGTCTGCCAAGCACAAGAAGGTGGAGAGAAAGCACTCTGAACAGGTGAAGGGCAACAAAGTAGGTATCCGTTACTGCTGGCGTATCCTGCGACCCATGGGTACTGTGTGATTCTCTTTAGAAACCTTCCCTTAGGATAATAAATGCAAAGAAGGGTAAGCCAGCCACTAGAGAAAGCTCTTTGAAGCAGATTTGCCCCTTCGGTGGCTATCTGTGACCCTATCTTGCTAGCCCTAATGCCCGTGCTGTGGTATCTCTGGTCATTTTCCATCTTCAAATTTTATTTTAATCTTACTTGTGAAACACAATGAGAAGCCGTGACCATGTAGGAATGAAAGGCAAGAGAATCGTGTTTACGCCAGGAACTGGTTCTGACTGTAGGCAACTGCGAGTATAATACAATAGGTGTGAAAGCAAGTGTGTTTACAAAAGGAAAAAAAAAAGGTTCATTCTTGAAAATGAGCAACCTGTGGTTTTAACTGTAACCTTCATTATGAGCTTTCATAGTTTGCTTACAAAATTACTGTTAATGATTCTTGCAGCTGAATCTTTGCATTATTGGGTTATAAAATCCAATTATATTGCCATTTTGTAAGTGCCTGGATGTGTGTGGTCTGGGACTTCGATGTGTGTGCATGTTAATGGAGAATGTCTGTGCTGTATTAGCTGGCTTCTAACTGCTTTCTTTCTCCTGATGTTGTAGATAGCAATGCAGAGTCAACAACCGCTGTGTGGTTAAACTAGGAGTAAGTGTGAATAGGTAGTACTAGTTCCTGCCTTTTCTAGTGGCCGTGAAAAATGTGCTCCTAGTGTCCTTGCTGCTCTCTTAGCCATTGTGCAAGGAAACCTGCTACCTAATTTCTGCATGCTCAGGGAAAATCTGAATGGTATTAACCCTCACCAGCAGTCTAGCGAGAAGCCAAGTTTTCATTTCCAGTATTGGAGTGGAGACTGGGGATGAAAGAAAGAAGAAAAGGGGGAGCCTGAAGAAGTATACTATGTCTCAGACAAATAAACATTTTCTCTTTAAATTTAGGAAAGCCGTGCTTTGGAACAGTTTTAGATGGATGTCTCTAACCAGCTTTATCTCACTCTGTGATTTTTCAGGGGTCTGCAGCGGATGTCACGAATCCTTTCCCAGTGCCTTCTTTGCCAAATGGTACCTCCAAGCCAAGGAGACCTCAAGTCAAGTTTGAAAAGTAAGTGTTTTGTGCTCCTCATCTGTTCTTTCTGAAGACACTGGGCTTCTGCTCCATATTGAGCACTGCTTTTGTGAGTCCTTCTCACCTCTGGGACTTCTCACCTCTCGTCCTTCTCACCTCTGGGACTTCCCCACCCACCACAAAGCAAAGCTCCCTCCTCTCACCAGCTCCTGTTTTGAGGGAGCTGGTGTAGACACAGGTACTTCTTAACTCAGAGACAATCCCCCTCTGCAAGGCCATGTCTCTTCTGCCTGTCTGCAAGGGATGGGTGCTGGTTTGTCTGATTCCTGACAGGTGGCACACTTGTCTGTGACAAGGTGCTGTGCAGGAGACTGATGTCTCTGAGAAGACGTGATTCCTTTCTGGCTCATTGTGTTAGTGCTCAGGTGGCTCCATGCCAGTGAACAGATTATTCCTGCACTCAGAATCGTGCCTGGTCCCGCTTTGTCATCAGGTAGGAGACTGGGACCTGCAGCAGCCTTGGTGACCCCATCTCTTGTAAGCAGCTACCTGGAACGCAAGTTCTTGTACTCTGAGATGAGTACATCGTGTTGCAAGGTGTGCCGTATGCTTCAGACAAAATACGGGGGTGTTGTGATTGAGGAATGGCAGGCAATCACATGACTACTATTTTTACATGGCAGTGAAGAAGTACTTGCTTGTACTCACAAAAGACTGTTTTTTTTAATGTCCACATATAAACTTTACCTGGTTTCCTATCATATCCTTAAATAGTTGTAAAAAAAACCCTCTTTTCATACCATTTTGTTTGTGCATTCAGCAGCTGTGTATTTACGAACAGGCAGATAACATTGATTTAGTGATTATCATAACTCTAACGTCCCAAATGCATCAGGTTGTACTGGAGTCACAGCATCCTCTAGATAAAGTAAAATCAATACTTACACTACCCTTCTTTTCTTGTGTCTGTTCTCCTCTGTCTGCCCCCAATTCAGACAGCATTCGATGGAATATCACATAGAAGAGGCCAAGAGGCTGAAGCACAAAGCTGATGCAATGGTAAGCCTGGGCCCTCTGCTAGAAACGTTCAGCGGCTCTTGCACGGGGATCTGATAGCTGCTGGCACGTGATCAAGTTGTGCTGGCTCATGTCACTTCCACCTAACGGAGTATGTGCTTAGTCATATGTGGAGAGGCTGTTTTCGTTTGCCTAATTTTCAGGCACTTCGCTTTGTATAAACACACTTAGAGATTATGCCTGGAGAATAGGAATTGAACTGGGCTTGGAAGTTAGCAGGCCTCTTTGCTTTGCAGAGCTATCACTCTGTCTTGGGAAGATGGCTCAGAGAGTTGGTTTTACAGCGGTTCTCTCTGAAATATCAGGATAGTGATGATAATTGTGTTGCTGGTGAACAAGACTTGAAAGTGCCCTTTGCTGGCTGTCTCAGATGTGTGGAGTTTAACAGCATGCATGATTAAACTACGTTTTTCTTGCTAGATATGGCGCAGTCAGGTAATGTACATTTGCAACTTGCCATTCCCCTGTGAAAATAAAGTGGGGAAAGTAATAGAGTGGGGAAAACCCCACCTGCCTCGCATGAGGCCTGCCCCCAGCGCCAGCCAAGGGTATCCAAAGAATGCGAAGAAAAAAAAAATTACCAGAGAAAACCATTTGGCTGTGGCAGAGCATAAGGTGGAGACCCAGGTAGCCAGAGCACACAGGGCTGATGACTAGGACTACATTAGGGACCCTGAGGAGAACCCTTTCGTTATCACCTGGAGGTTTGACATGATTTTTTTTTTGTTTCTTCAAATACTGCATATTTAGGGGGAGAAAAAGAATTCAGGTAGAGAGAAATAGTATTTGCCGTAGTCTGAAAATGCGATTTTTTTTTTTCCCAACAGACCGACAAGACTGGAAAGGCCTTTCAGTACCTTGATGCTGCCCTTTCCTTCATTGAATATGGGATTGCCATGGAATCAGATGCATCAGCACCAAAATCTGCTTACAGCATATTCGCCGACACGATAGATCTCATCAAGTAAGTGGTTTTGGAACCGTGATGGTTAGGCAGTATGTTTGGAGGAGAGTGGCTGGTTGTGTCATTTGTTTGCAACCAGGATGGCTCTGGATGCCCGTGAAGCTGAGTAAGACAGCTGCCAGTTATTTTTTGTAGTAGGCTTCAAACTTCTAAAAACGTCATTGCTCTACAGTTTTGACAGACTGGATTTCCACAATGCTGTTGTTGTTTTGCTTTCAAAAAGGAGATTTGTCTTTTTTTTTTTTTTAATCTTCCAAAAAGAAAGAATTCCACCAAGATGTCTATCCTGGCCAGAAACACTGGAATTAATATTTCACCCTCAGTTCAGGGGGACCCTAGGTGGTCCCCTGGGGAGGCACTTAGTTGTACATGTGCACATGTTGCCCATTAATCAGTCTAAGAGGAGAGGAGGTCCTGTGGGGGGCTACATCTGTTCCCACTGTGGGTGACACAAGGCATTTTCAGACAAAGCTGTCTGCTCAAAATCGTACCAAGCACTCAGTGCCAGCACCAAGGATTCAGGTCAAGTTTCCTGGTTTTTGGACCAGTGTTTAAGGTGGAGGTATGTGCTAGTTTTTCGTGAACAGTGGGACTTAAGAGCCTTGATGACTGACGTGATTGTTATTTTTGTTTCCTTAGATTCATAATGACATTAAAACCCTTTACGGACACCTCAGCGTCTTCACATGAAAAAATCTTTGCCGTGTTATGGTGCGTAATGTTTTCTCTGTGACTTCATAGTCTGTTTCTAGATCTGGTACAGTGAAAGCCCTGTTGCTGTAAGGGGCAAAGGAATGAGTGAAATGGGAATCAGAGTTCTGCAAGGGAAAAAGCAATATAAAAGCCAGAGCAAACTAGAATGTCTCTGAAGTGAGCCAGGATACCTGAAGGGACCACGTGTGAAAGGCACAGGCTCTAAAATTTCATCTGCTGGTAACTTGAGAATGCGTTAAGGACTTTCACCTCAGGTGAAAGAATGCAATGTGCCTGCAGGCATTTTGAATGTGGCCCTTCCTCTTTTTTTTTTTTTTTTTTTTTTTTTTTTTCCTGTTGTGTGATTTTTTTTTTTCACTGAGTCTTTGTTTCTGAGATGAGCAGGACAGGAGAGATCTTGAGGTCTCTTGAACTTGCAGAGAGTCTGATGGGTGCCTGCCCCCATCCCACATGATGGATTGCTGGTGAGCCAGCAGCAGTGGGCACAGGCACTGACTCTTGGGTTTCTTTCTGTTCCCAGCATGCGCTGCCAGTCCCTCCTGCACATGGCAATGTTTCGTTACAAAAAGGACACTGCAATAAAGTATTCCAGGATCCTGAATGACCACTTTAAGGTAGGGTACATGTATTGCTGAGCTGCCAGTTGAATGGCTGTAGCCATTACTGGTGTGGGGCAACAAAACTAACAAGAACTCTCTTCCTTGCTGCAGAGTTCTTCCAGAGTAACACAAGCACCTTCTCCATGTGTTGCAAGGTAAGATGTAGAAATATGGGTCTTGTGATGCGTCCATGAAGGTGTAAGCAAAAACAGTAGCAGGGATCTTTGAGATGCTAGCTGCATTTGAGAGCGATTCACTCTGCCCTGCCACCTGAAATCGTTTTGTTACAGGGTGCAAGTATGTTTCTGCTCTCTTATTCTCCATCTTCTGTATCAGAGAGGGATTTTTTTTCGCTATGAGATCCAGAGGGTTAGCACCTATCATGCAGAGTAGTTTTCCACCAGAGGAGCAGGGAGAGTAATGTCACTGAGCTGCTCTCAGAGCTCCTGCTGTTCTCATCCTTCTTTTGGATGTCAGAGATCCCTAAGACCTGCTGGACCACCATTGCCTCTTCCTGGCTACTGACCAGGGGGATTATGCCTTTACCATGTGGCAGCCTCACTTTAAAGTGGTATTTCCCTATTTTTCTCTGGTTTAGCTGCTGATTAAGAAAAAGAAACACATTTTCTGACTTCTAATTTATTGTCATTCTTATGTATTTGCTGCAGTTCTTGTATATGTAGCAGCAAAAGTACAAGGAAAGTTGTCATATAAGAGTGTTTGACCCAAAGCCTGGCACACTGGGCCTGCTTTTTAGCAGTGCTAGGAGTTTTGCTGTGTTTTGCCATAATGTGTGGCAAATAGATGCTGAGCTCTGCTCCTTTTCCATTTAAACTGTGGTTGAGAGGCTTGTTTTGTCTGAAATTCCAGTTATTCTTCTGCCACTTTGTGCAGTACAGCTGACCAGTATGTAAATGGTCTCCCAGGAGCAGTGGTGGAGGCTGTCTGTACAAGTAACTTGTAACTAGATTGGGTGAAGCAGTGGGAAGCAACGATGGGGTGAAGCCAGCAGGCAGCTGAGCTGGCCACATTGAGCTTCTCCAGGTCTGCAAGTAAAGGACTAGCTGCCAGAAAGCTCCAGTCTCCATAAGCGAGGGACAACATAAGCATGCCTGAAGTCGTTAGGTAAAAACACTTGGATTACCTGGTGAAGGCTTCCACAAATAGGTGTGGATTTTGGGGGTGGTACTTTTGGATGTCTGATCCCTTGTTTATTTTGTCCCAAGAGGAGTGCTTGGAGTTGGGAATCACTTGAAAAATCTTGGCCTTGCACCTGAAGGATAATTCTGTCCTCTCTAGCTGAACACATCTCATTTTTCAACCCTCACTCCATAGCACAGGCCCAAATGACATGGGATAGCTCCTGGTATGAGCCTTGTGGTAAGACATTTATTGGTGAAGGTAACATTCATGGTGGTGTTTTCTTTCTCCTGCAGAAGCACAGGCATGCCTTCTCCTCTTTCTCCAATGCCCTCTCCTGCTGGATCCATGAGTTCTCAGCCAGGATCAAATGCTAGCAATTGTGGTGGCAACAGCATTAGCTCTTCAGTCACCATCCCTTATAATATCCCAAGCATCACCTCTTCATATGTCAACATCACTTCCTATATCCTCTATGCGTATGACATTTGGGAACAGGCTGATGCACTGGCCAAGAAGAATAAGGGTAAGGTTTTTTCCTTTGACTTTTCTGTCTCGCACATCATGTTTATCTGCATGTGCCTGCTTAAATCCTAACGCTCGGTGTAGCAAACACCATACCTGTAGATCAAAGCCTCAAATATGTGGAAATAGACATCTGTGGTGTATTGGCTGGTTTGGGGCAGAGAGATTTGCTGGCAATGCATTGGTGAGTGTTCCAAATTCAAAGTACTTCTCGGTAGCCTCAGAAGTCTAACAGCCTAAGGGGTGAGAGTATGGAGCACAGAAAACCAGGCAAATTGCTTCACAGTAGCAAGAGAAGCACCAGCGTTTTTCTGCAATTTGTTTTCCATTTGTGGGGAGCTTAGGTTTTTGGAGCTGGTTTACCCAACTTTCAGACAGGTTTGTGCCCAATGGCCTGGTGTTTCGTTTTGTTTGTCAGCCTCCCAGGTATTGTAGATCTGAAAATGGTGAGGCTGGTTTCCTGCCGTAAGAGAGCAGGCAAGCAGCGCTTCAATGGGAGCCCTTGTTGGGCATGTGACTGGCATTTGCCAGTAGCATTTCCTAAATCCTCTGCTACTTTTTTTTTACCTTAGAGGTTTATTGTTTAAAATAGTGTTTCATTGCCCCACAAACAGTTGTGGGTAAGCAACAGCCCAGAACGGGCATGATTCAGTCTGTGACCAGCCAGCCCTCGTGGTGTTTGCAGTGTCGTTGTGCACAGAACAACACCATGTTTTGTCAGCTACTGTGAGTGAAAGGATGTATTGCCAAACCTGCAAAAGAAAATGAGAAGAATGTGCCAGGCCTAAATTATTGGAAGGCTGTAAAAACACTCACACTAGTCAGGCAGTTGCTGAAATTCAAAAGGCTTTGCAAGTCAGTGTTGAATAAAGTAACTCCAGTTGTTGGCTGTCTGCTGAGCAGATGCGTGCTCGCAGCAGCAGTTCACGTGTAGTGTTTTGGGCTGTATCCTCGAGAGGCTGACCAAAGGCTGCCACGCTGAAGGCATGTGCTGGTAAGCCAGAGCGAATGAGAGAAGGAAAACCCACAGAAGAAAACCCACAGGAGAGCAGGCAGAGAACAACCGGGCATAAAGCAAGATGAAAATCAACCCGTTGTAGGCTGCTGCTTCAGTGCAGGGGAATGACGGCCGGGGTGTTTAATACTCCCGAGGGCGTGGTTCCGTGCAGAACAGTGAATAGTCACGTAGGCTTGGCACTTGTTTTGGTGGAGACACTGGAGCCCTGTCTGGCTGAGGAGCTGTGAGGTCTCCGTGGTCTGGGGATGGAGGACAGTAGGCACCAGTCTGATGACAGCTGCTCGTGCTTCCAGGCAGCACTCAGAAAAACACTCAAATTTGGCTTCTTAAACCTGGGGGACGTGCGTGGCAGGGACTGAGCTATGAACACCCTGACTCCTGCTCACCTGCCATGGAGTGTCCATGTCCTTCTGATGCCAGTGCGTGGGGAGGCACTTCAGTGTGTGTGTGTGTGTGTGTGTGTGTGTGTGTGTGTGTGATCCTTGCATGCGCCCTGCATCACATGCTTGTTGCACTGGCGAAAGCGCTCATCTTTGTGCATTAACAAGGTCTTTCGTGAGACTTGAGGACTGCTGCTGTCCCTCCTTGCTGCCCCCAGCCCATCAGCCATACCTCTTGTGTGAAACCAACTGATTGTTTTCTCTCTCTCTCTCTCTCCTCCTTTTCTAGAGTTTTTTGCTGAACTAAGCGCAGCGGTGTGCCCTCTGGCACTGAACAGTAGCATGACCGAACTGGTACACTACAGTAGACAGGGTTTACAGTGGCTGAGACTGGAGACAAATACGCCTTAACTGGTGCTCAAGGTGGTTAAGTACCTTGAACTCTTTTGCACTTTGGAAGCCTCAGAAACAGTCTGGCTTGCTGAATCGTGGGATACAAAGCACCTGCAAGGGAAAATAAATCAGAGTTGAAGGGATCTGGTTACACTGGAAAAAAGTGAACTTTGTTTTTAGGGTAACATTTTGTTGCCTTGAAAAAGAAGAGACAGAGGAGGGCCCCAGCGTTGATGTCGCCTTCCTTTAAAACAACAAAGTGCAATGAATTGTCTGAATGGCTCAATGTATTGATGGTCTATAAACATTTCTATTATGAATAACCAGCAGGACAATAATCACACGTGAAGAAGTGCCGACAAGAAGGAAATCTGCCTCCACAGGTGAGTTATTATGCAACATGCCACAGTCTGCAACAGCTGTGTGCCCAGAAGAGATGTCAGAGAAGTGTTTTTGCAAGCACGGATGCAGTCCATCACACCACGTTGGTTCTCGGATGGCGAGTAGCGTCCTCATCAGCACCCAGCAGCATTATGTTACAGTAAAGACAGCAGAGTGATCTGCCTCGCCTGCTTCCCAGCCTCACCCACGCGCACTCGCCAGCCAGCTCCTGTGCTGAGAGTCAGGTGAAGACCTGCCAGCGGTGCTGCACATTCACCTCTGGAGTTGCCATCGCTGCAGTCCTCTTCCTTGCCATACGCTCACCCGCACGCCCGCCCCTTATGTTGTGTTGCTCGCCATCTCGCTCGGTTTCAGCCACGTAAGCTGAACATGGTCGAGGTGGTGAAATCGCCAGGTGTGGCTGGAAACAGCTCAGCGCCCGCCCTGCTGAGGACGCCTCGTCCGGTTGCACTGGGTGGTTTCGGTGGGTGGGGGCGCGCGGCCGTGCTGGGGCTCTGCGGGTGAGTGGGGAGGGGCTGCTTGTGCAACACGAGGCAAATCCTGCACGTGGATATTGGCCCGCAACCCTCGCGGGTCTCGGTGAGTATCTAAGAGCAGGATCTGGTACCCAAGTTGTGCATCCTTTGTGTGGGAGGTAGTTCTTCCTCAGCCAAGCCCCAGGATGGGCCCAGGGACTTGGAAATTGGTCTTCAGGGGATCACGGAAGGGAATAATGAGGTGTTTGCAAGCCCTTTGTCCTTGTCAGGAGTTGCACATTTGAAATTGCGATTTTGCAAGTGGCAATAAGAGCGAAGGCAGTATCTGCGGCATTTGTGTGTTCAGTAAGAAGACAGACTTCTGTACCCAAAGATTTCCTGTTGCATGACAGCAGCATCCTGCCATCCTCATGTCTAATAGTGTGCCTTAGCCCTCTGGTCCCCTCTCGCATCCCTCGCCCTGTTGCTGATGCAGCTGTGGGAGTGGCAAAGAGGAGGAGGATATCCCAAAATCATCGTGCTTACAGGAAGGAACACGTCTCTGGTGAAGTAGTTCCCTTTTCCCACCTAATACCAGGATGGAGGAACAGGTCTGCCCGCATGCAGCAGCACCTCCATTGCAAAATACCTGCTGGTGGTTTGGAGGCTCGCAAAAACCAGCAGAGAACACATATCAGCAAAAGGTCTGCATTTCCAGAAGTAGGTCCCGTAGAAGCGGCCCCTGCTGCGGGGCTCAGCTCTAGTTGGAGCTGGCGGGAGCGTGCCGTGCCGGGACGCACCTCCCCAGGCATCTTCCCGGACCTTTGAGTCGTCTCACGTTCACTTTATTCAAAGCCTTAGCGCATTTCAGGGATAAGCTGCCCCAGTGGTGGAAGGGAGGTCCGTGTCCCCTGCCCCATTTACCTGCCAGCCCTCACGCACGCTACCCCGGCTTTGGCCCGAGCGCGGAGGGGAGGCTGGGAGTTAGGGCTGCGATCTCAGGAAGCGCGGGAGGGGGCAGCCAGGGCCAGCTCCTGCTGTGCACTTTGGGGTCGGTCGGCGGGCCGGCAGCCTTTCCTGACTTGGTCTTGGTGCAGTTAGTTTCGGGTCCACCAGCCGAGCAGGACGAAGGCAGAAAGCCTCGTGGCAGCCGGACAGCAGCGTGGGGGTGGGCAAGAAGCACGGCAAGGGTAAGGGGGAGGGGGAGCAGGGAGGGCGCTCGGCCTGGGGCGGCATTTCACGTGCTGTTCCCAGCCACGGCCCCCAGCCCTCCAAGCACTTTGCAACCCGGATGGGCAGCACCCGTTGCCCAGCGGGCGGGTGGAGTGTGTGCAGCTGCACGGCTGGCACGCGCCCTCGGCTTTGGGCGGCGGGGGGCTCTCGTTTCAAAGGCCAGGGGCTGGCAGAAGCGGCGGTAACCGGCTGCACGCCGGCTGCCGGTTTGTTCTGTTACGGAGGAGACTGCTTAAATAGTTGTTACTTTTTAGAAAGCCATCGTATTTCAACCATGAGCCAGGTCAGAGGCCTGTGAGGGATAAGGGAAGATGCCCATAGATTTCACCTGAGTCTGGTCAGGCCCTTAAAAAAAAAAAAAAAAAAAAAAAAAGGAAGAAAATAATAATAAAAAAGGATTAAAAAAAAAAAAAAGAGGAAATAGGATTTGCCATTAGAAAACAAAACCATGCATCCAAGGAAAAAGGAAAAACAGAGGTGGTGGTTGAGTCCCCGAAGGAGAGAAGGAGGGTATGGTGGCAACAAAGCATCATTTCCACACAATATTTATTTAGAAGGAATAATACATGTGTTTAAATGGTCAAATGTTCTATTTTTAAGATGCTGTTTATTTAAGAGTTGGAAAGCCCCACTTACATGGAGACGGAGATCTCTTCTGTAACCAAAAGTCAAAGTCTGACTGCAATGTCCTTGTTTTTGTGTTTTTTTTCCCCCTCCCTCTTGGTTCCCATTGCAAATCTGTACATCTTAAACTTATTTTGGGGATGCACATCCCTCTTGTAAATACCATTTTTCTGCCCTGTGTGTGGTGGAGTGTCCGAGATGGTCGATTCATTCCTACGGGGTAATAAACAATAAATGAAGTAGCCCGTTTGTTACGAGTCGTTGCGAGAGTCCTCGTGTTCTCAGCTTCTTGTCGAGAAACCAGGTCCGCGCCGGCGGGCTGTTAGTGCCTTCGTGCCGTGCCGCGAGGGGCAGCGGCACCCCGTCAGCCCGCGGCTCCGGTGCCCCGCTGCCCCTCGCCCGCACAAGGGGTCTCCGCGGCCGCGCGCTTCCCCTCTGGGTGTTTGCTCTCTGCTTGCCGTGGGAAAACGTCACGCTCCCTGGAAGAGCGGCCTCACATCTCTGTGCACTGTCCTGGTAGAATCGGGTTTCTTTCAGGTCCTTTCTGCAACACGCGTTGCACCTGCGGTGTTTGCTACTAATGGAGGTTTGTTTATTTAATACAGTGTCTAAAGCGTAGAGAATACTGAAATCTGTTTTAGTACCCGCGAGGTACGCTGCTGTTACAGACAGCGTATATGGAAATGCACACTTGTTTTGGGGTCAGCGCAGTTTTTCACTGCGCACTTAAAATCCCAAGGGCAAAACTGATCTTGAAGTAAAAGGAAAAACCAGCTAGTTCGACAAAAACTGCAGTGTGAAACATCCCCAGGTGAGCACCTGCTGCAGTCGTTAGCTGTGGACTAGACAGGAGGAGCTTGCGGCAAGGTGGCACTGGACTCGGTTTGCCAAAACCAGAAGATGTTTCAAGCAGCACGGAGCCAGCTTGGCCCCTGCGAGGTTTGCCGCAATGCAGGGTGGCCACGGGGCGAGCTGTTGGTGGCTGGCAGAGCCAAACCTGGAGCTTGCGGCAGTGTTGTGCCAGCCCAGGCGTCCTGTGGCAGAAACGTACTTGGGGCTGGGTTTTTATTTTTGTGTGTTTATTTATTGAGCCTGTACTGACCAAACCTAATTTTGCAGCCGTGCATAATTTATTTTGAGATTTGTTACACGCTATGGATTAGCTGTCTTTCTCTCCTTGGCGTTGCTTATCTGTTTCAGAGGCAAATGTCATTTTTGGCAAACCAGCTGCATTAAGGCTGATTGCAGTTGCTCAGCTCTCTGCTGGCCTCCAGACACTGAGAGATCTCTGGCAGCCTGTGCTCTCCTGATGGGAATTGCACTGTCAGTAACCACTGCCACTACCCAAAAGCAGCAGTATTCCAAGGCCACCGTCAGCATTTCCCAATCTGTTTCCGTACACTTTGTGTTCCTGAAGCACGGGTTTTGGACGTGCTGCGTCTGCAGCGTGTTGTCACTGGGGTTTTGTGGTGGGTTTTGTCAGGGTACGAGGCTCCTGGAAGTCCTGTTGGGATTTGTCCTCTCCCACTCAGTATTGCTGAGGTTAAGCTTTTCTCCGGGTCCAACGTTTTGTGCCGTCACAGCACAGCGGCGTTGTCCACCTCCATCAAGCCATCAAAACCGCAACCAGCTGATGGCTTCTTCCTGTCCCGCTCCGATGTCCGCAAGCGTGCGGCTGCCCAGCCGTGGCCCCTTGCAGCTGGGAGGCCTTTCTGCGAGCTGCTCAGAGCCGTGCACCTCCTTGCTGGTTGCACGCAGGAGCTGGTGAGGGTTGTGGGGGCAAGGTTGTTGCTTTGCTTGGTTTCTCTGCGTGTCCCCAGGAAGCAGGGATGGGTGAGATGCACCCTGTGCCCACGAAGGCTTCGCACAAGGCACTTCCCGAGCCGAGTAGAGGTGCGTGGCAGTGGCAGGGCTCCCCCAGCAGGTGCTGCTCAGCTACCACGCTCCCCTCTGCCTTCTTGGGTCCTTGCCGTGGGCTTTGTATTTCAAGTTACCCTATGGGCTTGTGTTTTAATTCCTTTTTTTTTCTCACCCTACCTTGCTCAGCTTTTTAAAGCATAAATAAAATACTGCAGTTCTCAGTGAAGGTGTCCTGAACAAAGTAACCGCGGTGTTTCCCCAACATGGGGCGTAAATGTTGGCAAGTTACCCCCAGAAAAGGAGGTGCGCTGGGGCTGCGGCGCTGAACCTGCACTCTGAGGCTTCTGTCAGTAAGAAGTAGCTGCCTTTGTAGTCCTTGAAAAAGGTGAAAACCAGATCTGTGATACAGCTTGGGAAAAACAAACAAAAATCTCTCCAAAGAAATTGTGCCACAGGTCTTTTGTCTGTCTTCTGTACTGGGGATGAATTGTTGTGTGCGCGTGTGTATAGTGATATAGCTATATATATATATATATATAAAATTAAAAGACATGAATTTTGACTTGCTTGTCTTTAAATTCTTCAGATGAAGGAGATGTTGGTTCAATCTGTAAAGGCGAAATGGCAAACAAGCCACCTGGGGGGAGGGAGGGGAGGAGGGAATTGTTTGTTTTGGTGATCCTGAGCTGAGCGGTCTCGCCCTCCCTCAGCCATGCTCTGCCCGTGTATGAGTGCAGCATTTTCCTTGGCATGTGCTGGAATTTCCCAAAAAACTCAGTGGCACAAACACACCTTCACCTCATTGCTGCCTTTGGAGGGAAGACATCATTGCAGTATGTTTCGTGTTGGTTTTTTTAACCTTTTAAGTTTGAAATCCAGGTGTCCATCCTGAGGAGACAGCGATGCTGGCGCTCATCCGTACGTACTGCTTTGGCAAAAAATTGATGTGTGCTTCCAAATTGCATCTATCTTGGTGAGGGGCAGGCGTGTTTTACCAGGCAAGTTGTCCTCAGGAGCACCAGGAGCCTGGTAGGTTCGCATTTAATTTTTGCCTCTTTCCTGATACCTTCACGCAGGGTAACCTGGCGCTGCCCTGTGGCTGCTGCCAGCATCAAAGAGAAGGCAGAGCCAGCCAGCCACCTGGCCACCCTGTGTTGTCCACCTTTCAGCGAGGAAAAAACTAATTACTTCTAACTAATTTTAGTTCACCTTCTGTTAACAACCAGCCATCAGCAGCAGGCGGATCCCGGTCATGGCACACGGGGGCTGCGGGTGAGACGGGGCACATCGTGTCCTTGAATTGAAGCAAGGCCTCGGGTTGCAGCTGGGTGCCCGGCGCGTGGGTTTGCAATTACTTTCTCCCAGCCGTGCTGGGTTAGGTGTGCTGACTTGCACTGTTCTGTTTTCTCCTTTTTTGTTTTTCTTGGAAAACGTGTGTGTGGGAAGACAATTTGCTTATGATTCTTGGCCCAAGCTAAGTCTTACCATCAAGCAAAGACAAAAAAGCTGCTCGCTGGCTGTGTAACCAGAGCCAAGCCTCGCTGCCACTCCCAGGAACGGCTGGAACAGCATGCTGCTTAGAGCATTCCTTTTCAGGACCATTAGTTAAAAAAGCATCAGAGAGGTGCTCTGTGGGTCGCTGTCAGGCAGAGGGCACTTCAGCGGGGTGGCCGGGCCCCTTGTGCTCACAGCCCCATCATCATTTCCTTCGGGATGCCGGCTGTGGGCAGGGACCGAAGTATCGAGTCGCCCGGTTGGTGGGGAAGTGTTAGAAACCGTGCAGGTATTTATCGGTGTGGGATTTTTGCTCCGAGTGGTGGAGCACAGCAACCCTTGCAGACCTTTCTGACCACACAAGTCAGATGGCAGGCGTAATGCAGCTGCCTGTTGACTTGCTTTTGGTGCTGGAACAGCTTTAAAACAAAACTGTAAGCCAAGGAATTGCATTAAAAAATGTCTTGAAATGACAGCAGCACCAACCTTGCTGACAGAGCCAGGAAAGAATTACAAATAGAAGTGCAATCTCCTGGCTAGGAGCGCTGTGTTTTCTGCCAGTTCCAGTTGAGAGAACACGCAAAGGTTCAGAAAACAAATACAGATGTGGCAGAAGCGGCCAGCAAAATGTTTAAGTGGAGCATCTGGTATAACGTACTTAGGTTTGCAAAATAGTGCACAGCAGTGATGCTGAAAGCAGTTTTAAAAGTTGTTTCAGTCTAAATAAAGATAGAAGGCCCCATTTAAAGGTGGGAATAACCTGGACTTTCCAGGCGTTTGTTGGAATTAAGCCTGGACAGGTGAATTGGCTGAATTTTGATGTTGATGTGAATTTTCTGGTGCAGCTCATTACCAGCTCCTGTTGATCACCCCAGAATCAAATCCCTGTTGAAAGGGGAAGGGGGAGTGCACAAAGCCAAAGCCATGCCGTGGGGATACGGATTTAGGTAAGTACACGCAAAAGTTGTGAACAACACGGTGACCTTCTACAAGTTCCAGGGACTTGGTGGCCACTGGGCTTTGTGTGTCTCTATTGCCCGGGCTTGGACACAGTGGGATCGAGCAGAGGGAAAGGTTTCTCTCAGCTGGCTTTCAGGTAGGGGAAAAGCAGCACGAAGGCTTTCTGATGGGACTAAGCGCACGCATGGTTTTTGAACACTTGGAAATGTGTAAGCGTCGAGTGCAGCACCTTTTACAGCCTTTTGCTCACATCTGGTTGGTGTTCGCGTTAAGAGCTGTAGCTGCTTATTTTAGCAGGATGTTTAATCCAGTTGTGCTTCCAGCCTGGCTGATGGAAAGGAGATACTTCTAGGAGAGAGCAGTATTTAAAAAAAAAAAAAACAACAACACTTTTCTTCAAACATGTGGCCAGGTCAAGAGTGGTTCAGAGCCTGCTCCTGCTCTGCCTTGTGCCACAATCACCACAGGGGTGACCAAACCCTTGCGTGGGGGCATTTGTGCCGGGGTCTGGAGCAGGATGTCATGGGTGGTGTGCAGGCAGCCTGGCTCCAGCCTCATTACTGGGAAGCAGAAAAGCTTTGTGTCTGCGGGCCATGCTGCCGTGGCACTTCGGGCAAGGCTGCAGCCCTCCCGAGTGAGATCTCGAGGAGAGTAGGGTAGCAGCGGCTTTGCTCGGCCTTGTGGAAGGTCCAAAAGGTCCCAGCTTACGCCTGGAGCGCCAGAGCAAGCCTGCAGCCAGTGCAGTGTGATCCATCGCTCCTTCCTCACGCCCTGACTGAGCCGGGTACTGGGTGGTACAGCTCATGGCTCTAGCACAGGTTTGTCCCCACAGACAAAGGACTCCTGCTCAGAGCTGCACCCCGCGGGAACCAAGAAACACCCCCTCTTTTCATGTTTCCCCAGGATAGCATGATCCACTCACACTATGAACAACGTGAAGTACAAACGTTTTATTGCAGTGTTTAATTATTTACAGTACCATTTGTTATGTCCCTGGGTGCTACCCACGTGCAAGCTGTTTGAAACTGAAAAGCTAAATGATGGTAATATAACAGTAAAAGGTGGCTGTGCTTTTATGCTGGTGCGGTCGCACCTCTTCCCTGGTACTGAAGGCACAGAAGTTTGCTGCGCTCCCTGGTTCCTTCAACACGGTGGCACCGTGGGGCCCTGCTCTCCACGGGGCGTCACTCTTGGCCTGTTGGCGGTGATGCAGACCAGGACACTATGGTCTTTCCAGCCAGACTTGACCTCAAATTCAAGGTTTGTGTCTGTGTAACACGATGTCTGCCCAGAGCAGTGTCAAGTTCCTGTTTTAGTCTTTAAGGTAAGCACTGCTTATTTCCACTTGTTCTTGCTGCTGGTTCTCTTTGGTTTATTTAAGCTTTAAGCCATGAAACTGCTTTGAGGAGAGATCTTTCTAGCTGAATGGTCTTAAAAGAGCCAGCACCCCTACTATTACCCCAGAGTTGTTACTGGATACTGAAATTGGACGTGTCATCTCCTGGAGCTACATTTAAAGGTCTTAACCGAGCACTGCAACTTCATTAGGTTTCCCTTTAGTCTGAAAAGGGTAATTCTGAGACCACTGAAGCCTACATTTTGGCATGCAGCTCCAGAAGGCCAAATTACATTGGTTACTTTGGGAATGATCTCTCCATAGAAATTTGTCTTATGGAGGGTGTCACTGCTACAGACTTTACTGAGGATAAAATAATTTGAGTAGTCCAGTGACTGAATTCAGGGTGAAGCTAAATTTCAGCTTTCTAACAAGTGTGTGGGCCTGAGAAAGACTACCTGCAGTTCCCACCACAGCCAGCAGTCCCTTGGGAGCTGTGCAGTTAACTTCTGTACTCATTAGCATCATGAGAAACACCGATGTCGTTACTTTCTAAAACTTGAAAGGCTTTGTGTTTCAGAGCTCTTCTACAATTAGGAAATGCTTAAGACTTGAATCCTGAAAATAAGTTACATTAATAAACAGCACTCTGGTCCTTCAGAAACATGCAGCAGGGCTGTTGGGTAAGGCTTAGGCAGCGCTGCCTGCTGCTCTCTCTTCCTCACCCTCCCATGCCTTCCATGGTTTACAGTTCAATAACAAGTCGCTGCAGCAGCTGCCTCCAGTGACTCTGAAATTGCAGCTTCTCGAAGATGGGATGATTACAGCTCTTGGCAGGTTTTCTCCTGTAAGTCACACTGTTATTCCGTGTTTTCACAGGCTTTTCTGTATAGCTATTGTCAGAAAGCCACCCGAAGCCTGAAAGTCACAGAAGGTAACATTTTCACGGAGAAAATGTATAGTGTTTATTTCTTAACCTACCACACAAAACACCAAATTTAAAAGCTCTGTAGTGCCTCTGTACAATGAGTCCTCTGGAGTTTGGAGGAGGCAGCAGAGCTCACATGCAATCAACAACGTTGCTGGATCCTTGGCCCACGTCACGGATCTGGCTACTGAGGCAGGAGCACACAGCCACGCCTGCCCCAGCCCTGCAGTGCGACACAGAGCCAACGAGCTCCCACCTAGAGGAGAGGGCAAAGGAGAAAAATAGAAGTAAGCTGTTGGCCTTTCTGAGCAACCTGAAGTATTTATTTCCAGTGTCTGAAATTCTATTGTAGAACCTAGGTGTTAACTCTGCACAAAAATACAACCTGTTAGTTTATTCTCATTATTTCTCTGGTAAGTTTAGTGCAAAATCAGACTGAGACCACCACAAACTGAATGAAGGTAAGAGGACAAGGGATGGGCAGCAAGAGGAAGCAGGAGCAGAATGTACTGAAGTATTTCAAGAACTCAGCAGCGTGAGCAGCATTCCTGCATCACTCATCATGAATATTACTCAATTACTGCCAGGAAACAACAGACATGCTCTTGCTACACACAGTTTCTATTACACTGTGCTTTCATATAGGCAGATGTGAGCGCTTTCATAAGCCAAATGAAAAACATTCAATTACCTGTTCACTATGGGATCAAATGCTTCCACTGTATTCAGGTATGCGTTGCCGTTGTGACCTCCCACTGCAAAAATTCTCCCCATCAGTGTTGCTATGCCGACTCCACCCCTTGGAGTTGTAAGCTCTGCGACATATTCCCACTTGTTGCTGCGCGGATCAAAGCGTTCCACAGAGCTCAGTGGGGAGTTGTCATCGAAGCCACCTGCAAGGAGTCACCACATACTCGTGTTTGGCCACTTGGTGGTGGTAGTGATATTCCAGGTTTGCATTATCGGGGCTTTCTTAGTATAGAGTGGGCTAGTGCCCCCCAGGTCTGTGTTTTTATCTGGTTCTTATAATGTCCTAAAAAATCAATCTAGCAGCTCTCTATGCTGTCACCTTACACATATCACATTAATGCTGTTTCTTAAACACACTTTGGAAGAGCTATTTCTGTCATTTGCTCCTTGAATTTGTTTTGCATGCAGTTATAATGAAATGGCTTCTAACTGGGAATGGAAAAACAAACAGTAAGCCTGGTGTAAGCATGGCTTTTGATTTCATTCAGGTTTAAATAAAACAAGCTCTTGCAGTATGTTCAAAAGAAACAATTGCTGAAAACTTGAGTAGGAAAAATTCCTCAAGTAAGACTGACTTCAGTGATGGGTCAGCTGTCCACTGGTGGGTCAGCTGTCCAAGGTGCATTTTAATCAAAAATGATTTAATTACTACTTTTTAATACACAAGGCAGAACTCAGTAATTTTTTATTGTGGCATCCCGAGTTAGAATGTTCCTCCCTCAGGAAAGCAGGTAAATGGAAGTTGAGCAGAACAAGTCGGGCCCAGGTTAGCAGGCCAGGGACATAGTGGAATCTCTGCACCAAACAGCTGTTGTGGTCTGTGCTGAAATCAGAACCGAGTGCTTTGCAAGTATGTGTAGTAACAACTTACACAAAAAGGAAACTTGTGATGAGTGAGTTGCACAGTGATTTCATATGTAGACATCTTGTTCTGAACGGTATAGCCGCCTGAAAGGAGTTAGGAACTGGTTTTTGTTTCCTTTTAGCATACAAAATTAGCTAAATGTGCCCTGGTTGTGCTTACTTTCTTCTCCTGCCTAAGACCATGCAGTACAGGCCAGGTCTGTCTCTTCCCCAGTTCCTTTAGCAAGGAGAGCCCCTTCCAAACACTAGTGCTTGGCAGAAACTACGCGACGAAACACCCCACACCTACTCACCAACGACGTACAAGCAACCGTGGAGCTCGCTGACACCGTTGCCAGCTCGCCGCTGGCCCATCTCTTTCACTTCTATCCACTTATCCAAATGGGGATCGTATTTCTCCACACTGGAAAGAGATGCTACACCATCGTTGCCACCCACTGCGTAAACATGGTTCTGAAAAATTTGTACAGAGAAAGATTATTTGTAATATCTATGGATTTGGGTAGCTTTTCATAGGCAATGTTAGAATTACAGGAAAATGTGGTATAGCCATACCCTCCTAGTTATTTACCTTGATGTAGGAATGCCAGCAAGTTTAACTAACTTGCAAATGCTGTTTTCCAGCTAGAGAAGTGAAAAGGTTGCATGTTGTTGCAGATGTTTTGCAGAGTACACAGGGAGGATTACAGTGGAGATAAAATGCAGCACATGCAAAGATGGTAGCAATATCAGAGCAGAGTCTTGTGAAAGAGACCTGCAGCATTAGCCTCGCTCTCCCCTGTTGTTTTTAAAAGTGTCCAGTGCTTGCTCACAGTACCTCAAGTATTTCTCAACCAGGGAGCACAGTTTGATAGGAGTATTATATTATCCTAAATACCCACACCTTTTGCAAGCTTCTGTAGGATTTTGACAGCCAGAGCTCAGCCCTACCAGCTGCATTTGGTTTAAATCCTGTGTTCTGCCTTGTAAAACAAGATTTGAAAAGCAGTCCCTGAGGTCAGTTCTGCCACTTGCTGCAGAGCTGGGAGGAAGCAGTAACTCACCATGAGGGCTACGGAGCCAACTCCTCCCCTGGGAGTGTTCATGGGCGCTATCGCACTCCATCGATCAGACTCAATGTCGTATCTTTCCACATCGCTGAAGCACGTGTTGTCATCTAAGCCTCCTATTGCGTAAATGGGGCCGCCGAGGGAGGCAAGAGCGATTCCTCTCCTAAGAAAACCATAGGATCAATACCACAGTGCAAATCCTTAGAGGGAGTGGGAAATGTGCATCAGGTGCAACATTACCTGACTGGCAAGTATGTCAAAATATGGGAGACAAGTAATGAAAGCTTATCAGGTGAAGTTTTAAATAAATAACGATCAGTAACTGCGGCTGATTCTCTGCACAGCTGTGCCAATCTCACAGCATTACCTAGAAAGTCTTCTGTATGTTTGCAGCCTCTCATTAGAGGGGATCTAGAGTTTTATCTTCACCTCAGCTTCACCTGTATATTATTGTGCCATCCATGAACAGGACTGTTGAAGCTACAATATTTTAAGACTGCAAAAAGAGAAAGTCCTATTTAAAAAAAAAAAAAGGAAAGGAAAGAAAGAAAGAAAAAAGGTTGGGCAGCATGGAATTCTGTTTTGATTGCATGTCATCAAAGGCCTAAGTATTCTAATCGAATGTGTGAATATATGAGGTTTTCTTAGTTACTAGATTGCTCTACCTAAATACTGAATCTTGCATCTCCTGTCTTTGTTGTGTCTGATGGAGAACTAAAACCTGCTGGATTTAACTTTGTTGGTACAGCTGCTGCTATGGCTTGCAAATCAATTTTTGATTTTTTTGATCAATAATACATACTAACAGGCAAACCTGTGCTGCAAAATCTAGCAATATGAGAGTACAACTAGAGTGTGAAATGAAATGTGTTGTTGTCAGAGAGCTTAGTGTAAAGTGTAGTCTAGAATGAAACTGGTAAGATACTACTCAAACTACCAAGATGTCTGATTTACTGTTTCTCTGAGAATATTCTTGCGTTTTTGCACAGAGTGTAAGTTTGCAAATACTTATGTGTGCAGAAGGTAGAATTCCTCAACAGAATAAATCCTGGGCTTATCTTACTTTGCCTCAGCAGGTAACTTGTAGTCATAACCAAAGGTAGCAGTTTTCTCTCAACAAAATGTTCTGGTACTGCCTTCTTGAACTGGAGGGGGCGGAGGTGGCCAAGGCACAGCAGCCATCTCATTTACCAACCTCCTGAGAAAGAAATGTCACTGAAGTTCACCAAGAATATGCCCAGCATGGTGGCAGGAGGGAGGAAGAGGAGCGAGAAGACATTTCTAGAACTCTGGGCCTTCTCCTTTGATTAGATCACAGCCACAGATTGTGTTAGGGTGCAGCCATGGCCAGTATTTCACTCCTCCTTGTACGTGTCACTTTTAGAAACAACAAATTATTAAATTAAATGTAGAATTAATGAGGTTGGTTTAAATGACAGGGAAAAAAACAGAGATCTGAGAGTCCTATAACTCCATAGAAGAGTCTTATAGGAGGAAAAGGCGAGAAAAATCCACATTGTGTCTTTCAGTGTTTTAGTGCTTCCAGTGGCAAAAACCAGGCAACTACTGGACATTAACTATTTTACTGTACATGTCATGCTGATGTATCTTGCTCATTGCTTAAAAGAGGTAATATACCAAAACACTTAACCAGTTTCAGAATCTTCATCTGTCTTAGCAGAAAGGCTCTAGTTATTAGAACATAAGTAGGGCTGCAACGGAAGAGTTCTCTCTGCTTCACAAGCCAGACCACCAAAACGAAAAACAAAACAAGGATACTAGGGGGGACAAAAGAAAATAAAAGAGCAAACACAACCCACATTACCAGCCAGGACCTCTCACTGGAGAGAAGGAATTACGCAGTTTTGCACTGAAACATTAGTATGTTCCTAACAACTTTGTGTTCGTGCAAATACGTGATGTATGAAAGTATGTGATGCAGATTTTTGTTTCCTCTACAGATATTGTTTGTTAGCATTCAGGCCACAAAATAGGAAAATAAAATAAAAATAAACAAGTTTGGAAACCCAAATAAAGGCAGGACAGACACAGTTTTTTAGCATTAACAAGAAAAGATGTATCGTGGAGTAGGACTTAAATTTTGTCCCATGTGGCTCCTGGGACACATACCTCTTTGTGTTCATCGATGCCTTCATCATCCACTTGTTTGTGAGAGGATCAAACACTTCCATGCTTCCCAAGTGTTCATTTCCATCATGTCCACCTACTGCATAGACTTTACCTGAAAGGCATGCACATTACTTGGATACAGAGATTGCCTGGCAGTGTTTCAGTTTTCATTGTACAGTTTGCCTGCCTATGTGGAGAAATAAGCTCAAACAAAGGTTAATGTTTTTAAAGGTCTTCTGTATCAGGGTTTTATTAAGTTAAGGACCTGGTATTTTTATATGCTGTACTCAATCAGAGAGCTGTTTTATCATAGACTTTCCACAAACCTTGAAATATTTAAACAGGGAATTTTCCCGTAGCTCAAGTAGCGCAGATCAGATCCGTTTCAGATGTTTACCTCAGCCTCTCCAGATTTTCTACAGGGAAAGCAGATCTCTGTTCTGCTGCAGCAGCGCAGGGGATACCACGTACAAAGGAGAGCTGCATCATGAGTGCTAAGCTGCTCTGGACTGCCTGGGCCTGGCTGCAGAAGACGACCCAAAACTAAAGGTAGGTCTGTCCTTACAGTCTTAGCAATTTGCCTGCATGGATTTTATTGTGAAGGAAGCTAGCATGAGTACTAGTGAAGTCTTGGTGACTGCTGAGTAACTCCACTTTAGGAATTTGTGCTCTGACATTGTTTCAGAAGCAACAACCCCTTCATGGGGAAGAAGCTTTACTAACATGAATTTGAGAAGCCATGCAAGGCATTTATTTAGCAATAGCACCAATTCCAGCAAAATGTGCAAACAAGTCCCTTTTGAACAGGGTTGCTTGAGTAGGTTACTGACCTCCCACGGAGATGACACCCACGTGTCTTCTCCTGCTGTTCATTTCAGGGCCGAAGAACCAGTTGTTCTTATTTATAGAGTAACATTCAATGCTGCGAAATGGGTCGCCTGATCCTCCTCGACCACCGACGCAGAACAGCACACCTGAAGGAGACATAACAGGTTTCCAGAGAGCTAGCAGGGAAAACGGTTAAAACTGCATAGCAGAGTAGAGGGAAAGCTATGTAGTTCAGGAGAAGCTGTATTTCCCTTCAAGGGGCACAGTCATTGCCCTGCATATTGGCTGCTGGACTTTGGGCTTTGTTTGGCATGCTGCTAGGGCAATTAACTGTCTACTCTCTTGCAAAAGCAATGTATATTTTAAATATGTTTTCTGATTTGCTTAGGGAGAGAAACTGATTGTTTGTTAAATCTTAACTGAATGTAGAAATTAGAATTTGCAGTGTAATATTCGTCACTTGTTTTTGGTGTAGGTTAGGCAGAGAATCTAAAAGCCAGCTCAGCCTTCTTGCACCAAAAGGTAAGTGCCCATTACTTTCTGCAGAGCTTTGAGCATACTGCCTGCACATAATACACTTAACAGTTCTGGCTGATCAGAATAAATACTACTCTAAACAAAGAAAAAAAAAAAAGCTAAAGTTCTGTTAAGAAAATGTAGCACAGAACCTAATCACCACAGAGGTACACAATGGTTCTCCCAGTTACGCATTAACAACCATTTATAGCAATCTGTCTAGCCCTAGGCAGATGCGCTGTCTTTTCTCCACACCACTTCATACTGGATAATCAGACACACATTTAATTACCAGCAGTCTGCTTCCTTGGTGTTGTGCGAATGGAGTATTCAAAGTCTGGCACTGCCCTGCTGCTCAGGTGAAGGTGGTAGTTTCTTGCTTCATCCAGCAAATCCCTACATTTTAGATTCTGCTTGACAATCTCTTCCTTTGCCACAACACCCATAAGGAAACAAATGGGCAAGAGAGGCAGTCGTACCTGACAGAAATGAACACAGTTGGAATAACTGGCTAAACTGAATCTAACCATTTACAGCGACGTACGCGTAACAGACTGCAACTTCCGAGCCTACTGCCAGCCCCGTGCTCTTTGGTAAAAAGAGTAACTTTCGTTTTCTTTTCCAGAACAACACTGAGACAAACAGTTCGTTTTAGGGACAAATGTTTGCTACAACCATTTGCATTTGTAGGCAATGCATTCACAGTGCAGAAAGAAGGGCAGCTTGGCTGTACCAGGAGGGCCGTGGCTGCAGGTGCACTGAGCGTGGCCAGGTGTTCCTTCCCAAGCAGGGTCTGCCGTTTCAGTGGGATTGCCCGTTTCAGGTTAGGCTGGTGAGGGTACCGATTTTCAGCTCGCTGCTGTGCCTGTGCAAAAGGACTTTTTCTCGAGTTTTATCTTGGGTGGCAAGTCTGTCATTGTGAACTAAGTGAATATTGAGGACGTGTTACTGACTGCACAGTGACACCCTTCTCTAGGATGACTTGACATGCTGCAGGACAAAAAGAAACAGGCCATGGACAGCTAATTGCCAAAACCCACAGGGAGCAGAGGGAGCTACAGTGCTGTACAGTCCACTCAAATTAAGATAAAATCTTGATGTCAGATTAATATTGGAATGTATCAGGAGCAGGTTGAAGACTATTAAAAAGATTAATACCAAAAAAAAGCAGGATGAGGCAGAGACATGAAGGTTAGAGAGCTGTAAGGCTGTAACCGTGCTGGCAGCTGCCTGTTGGTACCATTACATTTATACTGCTCAGACTTGAGTTTTCCTGATGGGTGATGTTACCCACCACCACCAGGCGCTGCCTGGGTGGGACAGTGCTGCTCGGCCACCAGCAGTCCCTGCCTCGAGCAATCCCCAGTTACCAAGCAGCTCTGAAATAGGGTCAGCCTCTCAAAGACCACCTTGAAACGTCCCTCCCCATAGGAATTAATTTCTGCAAACCTCACATTGGTCCTTTTGAGAGAAACAATGAGGAATATGAAGGACAATCAGAGTGGGGCAACAGCAGGAAGGCCAACAGGCTGGACAGGGATGAACTGAATTAAAGCACCACCTGGCTTGCTGAGGGCTGGAGTTAGCGCCATCACACAGCTCCCAGGCAGCTCAGCAAGAATGGTGAAGGACAAATCCAGCACCTCTGGGGCTTCTCAGTGCAGCAGAACAGTGCTGTTCACAGCTGGCAAGCATCCCTGTCTTTCAAGTAAGCAGGTCTCTCTGGCAATTATTCCACTTGCTTTCAAACCCATTTCTTCCTTCCCTTTGGCCTCATTTTATTTTAGGCTGCCTCAAAGCACCACCAAAGCACCACCTGCTAATAGGCTCACGAGGTTAATAATGCAGTAACAACACAAGGCTGATGAAAATTCAGAACCTCATTGTAACAGTGAAGCCCATAAAACTTACTGTGGTGTTGATAATAACTGTCAGGAAGGCCCGTCCTGTTTCCTGCTAGCAATAATGTCAAACGCAACCCCAGGCTGCACGCATTTTGGCAAACAGCCTGTATTTGCAGGAAGGGTTTTACTTTCTCATTGTTTTGCTCTGGACTCTGGTTTCCATGAATAGAATAAAGCCGTTAATCTCATCTGCTAGCATAACTGGATTGTAAACACCAACCTAATTCTTCTTTTAAAAATTTTCAAGTTATATGGCCTGTAAATTTAATGAATAGTGTGCTAAAGAAGGGTTTTTGTATCAAAGATTTTTGTGCTAGTCTAGATAGAGCTGAAAATTTTTGGAAGTCACTTAATAAACAGTTGAGATCTTTTACAGGGAAAAATGAAAAAATAATGTGTCAAGGCAACGAGAGCAGCATGTTACTCGTGTGACGCGAGTATTAGAAATTCTGCCTCCCCAGGGCAGGTTCTGCCTACCTGTCTCAGGCATTGTATTTTAAACTTCCATAACCAGCACGTGCAGAGCTTAACTGAATTTCTTACCGTTTTGACAGAATGATGTTCAGCTGCGTGGCCCTGCTCTAAGGGATGCCTACCTAAGGGTTTCCTCTCAGAAGCAGTAAATTCTTAACACATCTGAAAGATCAAAATGCAAACTCCTTTTGGATCCTACAGGTAATCAGCGCTGATACTCTACCTTGAAAAGGTCTAGAATGTGTTTCCTGGCCTGTTTGTATGGCTGCAAAACCTTGGTCTTTTGCTGTTTGTATAACAAAACATTCTAGAAGTAGCATAACTTGACGACTTATCTCCATTCCTAGCCATGTAACAAACAGCTTTGCTCTCCTTTCACAAGTGCAAATACTTACCAGCAAGGGAAGTTAATTTCAGGCTGCATAGTATCAAAGCACGTGAAGTGATGGCTCTAGGTTCTCCACTTCACTACATGCAAATCTAAGAATTCTCTGCTCTGGCACAGAAAGAGCTTTGTGTTGGCTCCCCAGGCTCCCTCCTCTGATGAGCTTACAGTGAATACTCTTTTCTTGACAGAAACTGGAGAACATAATTTGTTCCTGATGCTCCTGAGGCCTAACCTGCTCTCGCTGTCAACACACCACTATGAATACAAGATGAAGCACCAACTGGTAAAAGCATTTTTTTTTCAAAATCTACCCAAATATAAACAGTTGATATAGAACCACACCAGGGATGAGACAGGCACCCAGCGCCTCACTCTGCCCTACCTGTGCGAGTATTTCATCCAGCCACGTAGCATGATGCTGGGGATTGGCTAGCAGCCACTTGATAGCAGCACTGTAAACTTGCTTTTCATTTTCAATGTTCAGGTCATTGGAGGACAAGAGCTTATGCAGGTGCTGAGGTGAGATTCTCACAAAGTCTTCACATTCCACCACCTCAGTGAAGTGTTCGCAGGCGTACTGATCGGCCATGTCCATCAAGTCAATGCGGTTGTGACTCTCTGCGAACGCCCTGACCGCTAGGCAGTTGGAGGGATGAAAGTGCAGCTTCATGTACTCGCAGCACGCCTTTGCCACCAGTTCCACCTGAAGGATGCAGGCAGCATACAGGAGTGGCTGGACGTTGTCCACAGTCAGTGTAAGCCGGGAGGAGTACACGAACTTCACGAGGTCTTCTACTGCATCACCATCAAAGTCCCTGATCTCAATCAAAGTCTGCTTGGCTTCAGCCATTTCCGAAAGAAACATGGCCCTGAAGTAAGGTATAACGCACGCTAGCACCAGTTTGTGGCAGGAGATGAGCTTTGTACCAACCTGTGAAAAACGAAAAGAAAGAACTATTTTTTCAGGTACTTTCCTTCATCTCTACAAGAAAGGCCAGTTAGGCTGAAAATGTAGAATTCTGGATTCAACACGCATTGAACTCCCGTATTTTGCTGAAACACACGAACTGTTTGCTCTGTACTGCTGACATTAGATCAATGCATCCCAAGCAGATTTGAGCTGTAACTTGGCCTCCAGAGCATGGCAAGGCCATAACACAAGGAAGCAGTATCATTCATCTGCTGAACTTTTTTGTCTTTCAAGAGCCATGCCCCATTTTTTAAAGGAAGCTTCCTTAGGAACCTTCTCAAAGCATCTTGCAAACAGGAAGTGACTGCCAAAAAAAATCTTGGTTGCTTTTTGAGTATCTAGAGATTTTGCAAGAAATCCTCTAAATTGACATTTTAAAACTATTTAATTTAAACCTCTGCACTTTTACTACTGTTTGAGGAGTCTGTAATGCTCTTCATAGAAGCAAAATGATGTAAAACTGCAATAATAAGAGCAAGTATAAATAAACATAGGGATTATTAAAGGTTACCAATCACTTCAGGGCTTTAGAAGTTAGATGTGCTCAAAAGACATACTATTTCCCATAAAGATATTTTTAAAAATTCTGATCGGAAATTGTGAAACAAACTTTTCACTTTGAAATCTGCAGATTTCAATTATGTTAAAAGATAGTCACCCTAATACTTGTGTTACAGCAGTGCTTTCTTACAAACTCGGTCATTTTTTAGTCTGTACTAACATAAAGGGATGGGAGTTAAGCAACAAATTTCATTGACAGATTTCAAGTACGTCTTCATTTTCAGATTACGGTGTCATTGATATAAAAGGAAAAAAAAAAGGAATTTGAAATTCTATAGAATATTTTGGAGTTTTTCTAGATGTGATTCAATACATTATAGCTCTTTCCTTTTTAATAGTGTCATCAACACAGGTGTAAGCTGTTTAGCGAGCAGCACATTCAGTTCCAAAAGCAAATACACATGAAGGAGCATAAGGACAGATTCAAAGACAGGAATGAGCTGTTCACACGACAGGAGCAGTACTTCAGGAGAAATTCCTGATTTAAGTTTGCAGAGCACAAGTCTCCCTGTGTGCTCCTGTGGCTTATGACAGTTGCAGTGTTAGTATTCAGGTACTGGTGTAAGAAGCCGTTGCAGATTCTCTTCTCCACTTCTGGACTGGCAGCCTTCAATCTAATATTTTTAAATTACCAAAGTAGCTTCACACAAGTAAAAATGAACAGTAAGAAAAGCCTAACTTAGGGAAAGTTAAATTGCAGCCATAGGCAAGTATATTTTCCATGCCCAATTTCCCTAGCCGTTACACACTAACTATGCTTATAACAACTGTAAACAATAAGACTATTACAAAATAAATTGGAAAGGAGGCTTTTTTGCAAGGGTGGATGGAAGGGGAGAAAGGAGAAGATGTGAAGGGAAGGGATGCGTTGTTAGGAGTTCTGAAATGCAGTTCCCCAAAAGAAGGTTTGTAGGTGCTGGCAACCACAGCCAGCAATCACAATTTTCTTGTGATCAGGGTATAAATAAGATAGAGCTGAGCTGCAAAGAATGCATTTAAACACAATGCAGTGCAAGAACTGTACAACTGGTTCCCTCCTTCTCATTTACTCTTTGATTGGTTGTAGAACAACATGACTGTCTGAGGTTCTTTTTCTTCTTTGCGAATGCTGGGAGTTAGATTTGTTCCAGAAATCGTGTTTGCCAGGAAAGATATGTAAGAGCAACACTGAATGCAAAAATAGAAAAATTGGGATCAAATTGCATAGTAATGAACTGATCAATTGTGGGAACTTGCTTAGAAGGCAAGTTGGGTGAGGTGACAGTCACGTTCTTGATCTCTGGGATTGTCATTATCTTTAACATTCACATTTTAGTTGTGAACTTTCTAAATGACAAAAAAAAAAAGCTTATCTGGACATGCCTCACATCCAACAAGTATTGTATTGCTTTCACCCCCTCCAGCCCAAATTCGCTGCCATCTCCAACACACTTATTTAAAGCCTGTTAAACGCAACGGACGAGGGTGGGACTGTCACCTTCAGCGTCACGTCGCAGAGCTCTCCGGCTTCAAAGAAGTGAAGAAGAGAGCTGTGAAAATCCTTCCAAGCCTCATTCGCCTCAAAGACAAAGATGTCATCTTCACCGTCACCGTTGGAAGATCTTGTTTGCTGCTGCTGTGGCCGCCTTCTTCCCTTCATCAGATGTTGCTTTCCCTGCTCAGAGACCGAGGATTCTGAAGCCATTGGCTGTTTTGTCTTTCTCAGCGTCAATCTTCAAATACTCCTGCCAAGACAAAATCCAGCCCATCAGGGTCAGTCCTAAAATGCAGCTAAGTCCTTTTCATCTTCCTGTTTAAAAAAAGCACACACAAATCAAAGGACAAAGGACAAATGAGGTATTAGCTACTGTTAGTACCTACCATTAGATGCCATGCAAAAAATACTGCCTCCACTCTTATTTGGGGTGGAGTGAGAGAGAAAGAACGCAAAACAGGCCCAGAGACAAAATGGTACACAGGTAGCTTTAGCTAAACCCCTTGTTTATGGACTTGTTCCCCTCACTTCTTGGAGAAAATAGCAAACAAAAACAAAATGGCATTCCTGACCTAACAGCTGTAGATGGCAGAGGAGCAGAGGGACACGGACAGAATATCGGTCCGAACCCAGCAGGTATGTTTGTATGTACGCATTACTAAGTACATATGTTTTTTTTTTTCTTCCTCAACAGCTAAAGCAGTCCAAAAGTGTTTTGTGTATTTATGCATATATACAAAGCAAAATGCAAAAATGAAACCACTCTAATGCTGTTTCAACAAGAACTAAAAAGAAATTTACATTTACAGAGAAACTTTGGAATGAAAATGATTTGCTTTTATATAATATTAACCCAAAGACTAATGTTTAAAGCATGAAAATGGGCATTCTGCAAAAGTTTGTTGCTGCTTTTTTAGAGTCTGTCTCCTTATCTTAGCTGACAAAGTTTACGGTGTCTAAGATGTATAGTGTTCTGACAAAAAAGAATCTTAGCTGTACTGATAGCACAGCTTTTCCAGGACTGAAAGATGCATCTCGGATACCACAGGCAAGGGAGAGAAGAAAAGGCTTTTTCTGCTTCTGTCACAGAAATCTTTCTGCTGCTGTGGACCTCAGCTTGGTTAAGTTTGAAGTCCACCTTTTTATTTTATATTCAAGCTTCATCTGTGTCACAAATCCATGAAAACTTGAACCCCATTAAGTCAGTGAGGTGTAGGCTGTGCTTTATTGAAGATGACGAAGCCCACAAGAAAAATGAAATACTGATGGAAAGCATGCAGTTACTGATTCAGGTTACAAGCTGTTTTGGCAAAGGAAACAAAAGGATCTGTAAGGTTTTAAGACAAAAGTCTCCGGACAGCAGAGGGAATATTTAGTAGTGTGTTCCTCTCTTACACTGGCTAGCTTTGGGTTTAATGTTTGCTGGTTAACTTTCTGCATGATCATTCTTCATTCTACCCTAAGAATTGATCATTGCTCTTACCCTGCGATTTCTGCTCCTGGGCACTGGTGTTGGAGGAAGCCGACTGACTCTTGTAAGAAACTTTTAAAATAAAAACCTAAGTTACATCTGTTCTTCAGATGCAGGACTTCTGTTCTTCTGGAATATTTTTAAGGTACCCGTGCCCCTTAGTAAACGTGAACTCCTCAAGCATCAGAAAGAGCAGGAAGTGAACTGAGGCAACCACACACATTTCCGCTCTAGGTCTCAGCATGGCTGACAGCTCTGTGTTCCGTGCAGTTACAACTCGGGTGGCAGCAATTGGCCAGGCGGGTTATGGTGCGGTGTGCTTAGAACATTCCCTATTGCTGCTGCAAGTGAGGTACCTTTCCTGTAAAGGACAGCCAAGAAAAAGACACAAGTTGGAATGCTGCACAAGGGCTTTGAAGGGCATCACGTGTTACAAGTAAGATGTAGCATGTGACGGTACTTTTACAGTGGCATAGAAACACTGCTTTCAGACAGAACTGTCACTGACTCGTGAGCAATAGATTGCAGCTCCTAAGGAATACAGGTATGCCACCTGGTGTACATGCTAAGTGTGTCTGCATGTTTTAATTGCAGCTGCACACCCAGCTTTACCAGCCTACACTGTGACCCTTCATAGAAGTGGCTGATGGTGTAAGTTTCACCCTTTTGAGACGTGACATTGTAAACACCAACCCCAAACTCACACTTCCTAACCTCAATCAACACTGCTGGGGTGGCTTTTTATTTTTGTAATAAATTGAGCAGTAACTCAAAAGCCAACTGTAACTAATTTTAAGCAATGTTTTTCATTGTCACAGGATGCTCCTATCAAATGAAGCTGTTGGAGATGGTCTGTGTGCTTCCGTGGATTGATACATTTGGTGCATACCAAGAACAGACACAGTACTACAGGGACAGAACCTAGAAATCGCACGGGGCTTTGTACACACATGAAGTCATGGACAGGAATCAATCATATGTACCAGGGGAAGCTTCTGATACAGTTCCCGGCAATATCAAATACGTGTATGGGCACGTGACACTAAGGTAATCCTCAGGTAAAAAGAAGTTACTTTAGGACATGTTAAAATCAACAGGTTTAATAAAACATGAATATGAAATTCAGATACTAAATAGTATGACACACCACAGCTTCATTGTGATGAGTCTCTGGGACAGATACTAATATATTAGGTTAAGATTTTAGTTCTTCCCCAAAGTCACCAATTCAGGAACATCTTGTTTCTGTGATGTGTCTCGCTCCCCAGGTCGTGTAGCTACTCTATCCCCAAATCTGACGCTTGTCTTAATTTCAGTATCTGAGATTTAGAGTCTTTAACCAAATCATTGGCTTCTATGGAAAAGAGCAGCTGAAGCCATGAGGCAGCTGAAAAGCTAACTTGGAAGGAGATGGAGGTCCCTGTATAACTGCAGCTGCCCAGGGATAACTAAGGGCTGCCAGGTTGTATCTCGCTTGAGAAATATCATTGTGAGCATTAATATTGTCTGGTGTGGGAATCAAGTGTTTTTTACAACCAGAGGTTTTAGAGGAAGTCAGCAGCCTGTACCTGCTCACCTTACTTCTGTAAAGAGGAGGACGTGTTCACGTGGCATGCTTGTGGAGTTACACACAGGAGTAATATTAGAAGAGGTAACACGCAATATTAAGAACGCGTATGTGAAATGCGTGATACAATCTGTCAGGACAAGGAGAGAAGAGAGGTGTAATTTGCAGAAAATACCGGTCTGGGCTGATTTGAATGCCTGGCTACAGGCCTTTACTGTTCTCAGCTTTTAAACAGACCAGCAATGAGTTTTAGCAGTAGTTTTTTCAGTCAAGATAGTGAACTGCAGAAACGTGTAGGTCTCGCAGAAGTCTTGAAGGTCAGCATGCTTCAGCTCCAGTCTACTCCTCTTCCTAGCCAGAAGTGGAATGACAAATAGTTTTGCCATTGCACAGCCTTAAAGGGATAGCATAACAAGGTTGCATTTTTCATCTCCTGAATTGTATACAAGTACTCTACTTTAAAAATCACTTGCTAGGAGGCTTAATAAGCATTTAGATTAGCATGCGTGGTGTTCTGTCAGTGTCGTTCCATGACTCCACAGACTAACAGAGAAAAGTTGTTTGCAGATGTTCCTCAAATCAACAAGAATGCAATGTAACAGCAGCTACATGAGAAGAGGCTAGTGCTCGGAGAATGCTGCACACAAATCATGTGACACCTTTCTTTCTTCTCTAAAAGCAAGTATTGCCATGGCCAGCCACTGCTCTCATTTTATCTTGGCAGTGAAGCATCCACGCTCGGGTACAGACTGGCATTTTCCCTGCCTGAGCAGTGTAAGTTACCAGCTGTAAGGAAGCTGAAGGAAGTGCCTCATTCATGGCATCATCCGGTGTTAGTCTGTAGGCAGCAGCCTAACACTTTCCATGGAAGAGTAATGCCCTGACGAAAAAAAAAAAAAAAAGCACATATTGTTTGTATCACACTATTGTTTGCTGGCAGCAGCACAGCAATTTTACTGGTTAAGTTATAAACATTTAGAAATATTTGTTGGCAGAGTGCAGCCGTCCAGAGATGAACAAGCAGGGGTGGTCAGTCAGAGCACAGGCACAAGATAGCTGCTTCAGTTCAGCTAACCATAACGTGCTGAAGCGATTTGTTCACTTTTGATTTGTTCGTTCTAGCCAAACACTGAAACTGAAGCAACCGTGAAACGCCTCGAGGCTGACAGAGCGGTTAGGTCCAGTACAAGTAACGTGCCTCAAGGAATTCCACAGCAAAAGGGAAGAGCTGTCAGGCACAAGCTGGGCACAACCATCGCTGTTTTTCTCTCTGGTGAACTGACAAACAGGCCAGCCCACACATGGAGCACATAGCCTCCTCCCCAGCACACCAGCTTGGAGATGAGGCCCCAGAACAAGAGGGTTGTCTGCCCAGCTCCGCTGGCACAACGGAGGAGGGCATCTCAGCTACAGGACATGGGAATGACACTATGAGTTAGGTATTACAACTAGAAATGCCCAAACAAGGGGTTTTGTGCTCTTGGTAGGCTTATAAACAGGCACTGGATCTACGTATACATAAATCTAATTGTGCAAGTGCAGATGTGTAACACTGACCAGTCTAATGCGGAGCCTGATGAGTGCCTACAAGTACCTATACGACGATGTTGCTGCCCACAAGATGCAAGAGGCATCGTCAGGGGTGAGATCCTCCCTGGCTGAGGCTGGCTAGCAGAGGGCAGGTGGTGCAAGAGAGGCGGTGAGGGCAGGATGCATGCAACACAGCACAAACTGCAGCCCAGCAGTAGCTGCTCAAGCAGCTGCTCGCTACGGCTGGCTTCAGCTGCCTTGCCAGAAAGGAACACACTGGGGGGAAATATGCCCATACTGAAATGCAGCAAAAACCAGCTCACCCATTCCATCCAGGGAGCGGCAGAAACTTCCTGCAAAACTGCCCCACAGACCAAGCAGGAACACCAACAGAGTGGACGAGGTTGGAAAACACGGGGAAGTTCACATTACACGCTGTATTGCAAGCCCAAACCCTGTGTGCTTACTGAAAATTAAGTACACCAGAAGACTGAAGTAACAGAAAAAATCAGATAATGCACGCCCAACTGGTTTAGTTTGTTTAAAACCACTGGGCTTTCTTGCGTAGAAAACCATGAAAAAGCTAGTTTAGCCAACACTAACATAAGTTTTCCAGGTCCTTTCATGATTTCCAATGGTCTTTGTAGCAGAAACTGACAGGTATAATAACTGTTGTGTGTTACTTGTCCCACAGAGAGCTCTGAAAACGGTGACATGGGTAGGTAAAAAGCTGCCTTACGTTGAACCGCAACCACAATCTTATATAAACAAAAGCATGTCAGTGCTGTAGATGTTATTATTCCTAGGAAGAAAATTCAACAAAAAAGAACGTAAATGGTGGGCTGCAAAGCATGACAAGCACAGTTAAATAAAATCTCATTCTGGAAATACTCTGCCTGATCATCCTTTAATACTGTTTTGCAACAGCTTCTTCACTGCTTCCTTTGATCCCAAAAGTGAATGAGCTCAAGGAGACGCTCCTGAGGTTTAATCCCAGGTTCCATCCAACACCAGAAAGCGACTATCTTCTGGGCTTCCTGAGATTACAACTTGACAGTTTTGTTCTTTTTTTTTTTTTTTTTAAAGGGCATCTAAAAAAAAGGGCATTAAAAAAAAAAAAAAAAAAAAAAAAAACTAATATTCTGTTACTTGCTTACACCTGCTTTACTTTTCCTCACTTCAGAACAACCAAAACCCACCAGAATCCCCAGAACACCAGGGAAGGAAGGACCCTGCCTTTTGGACACAGAAGTACTTAAGGGGTACTTTATTTATGCAAGGTAACCTCAGAAATAACTGACAAGCAGAACACAAAACAAAAAACACTGCCAATCTGGGCAGTGCTCAGAAGCGGAGTGTTGATAGATGCACTGCAGGCAGCAATAGTGGTCACTGGTACTTCACATCTAAGACCAAACAGGCTGTTGCCAAGGATTTCCATCAAAATATCAGCAGTCTGAGGGCTTCTACAGCAGCCTTCAGCCCAGCCCTTCCTGGGAAGCATTAACTTGAGAGCAAAATAGTTTCTAACAAGTCACTTGCCAGCTGCCCTTGATCCTGGACCTGTAAATCTAGGAACAGCACCCAGCAGAGCATTTCAGAGCCTTCAGGCTCATTCAAAATCTGCTTGAAATCAGGAGGACAGGAAGGAGATAAAAGGTTTCACAACCCATGAAGCTGTGCCTGTTGATGCAGGTAAGTATTACTACAACATTTGTTTGTCGAATCCTGCTGAGGAAGAAGCAGGATACCGGCTAGCGTGGGACTACGGTGTGTTACATCAAAGTGGGTACACAGTAATCATGCCTTCTGCTGTGAACAAAAGTTATTAGACTTGCTTTTACAAGCACCTGGCCAGCTGGAAAATAGGGTGCCAGGCTACTGACACGTAACTGACAATGTGAGGGTTTCATTTATGCCAGGTCTTGAGAATGCTGCTGCACAGAAACTACACGTGTGGTCTGGGTGTGTTAACACAGGGGACTCGCTTCTTACGCAGTGCCGGAGCTGATACAGAGCTTGCAGGGTTATCAATCCCCACCACCTCACAATTTTGTCTCCTACCCCATTGCCCAAAGGTGTCTGCTGAACCTTGTCCAGCCCAACCTCCGTTACAAACAAGCAGAGCAGAACAGAACAGAACCTCCCGTGGTTTTGGCCTGCTAACTAACACTCGCTGAGTTACTTCACCTGGTCCTTGTTGGTAGCCACAGGTGCTAAAATAAGCCTTGGCTAGGCTTCCAGAAGCCTTTGCGAGAGCACAGAAAGCCCACGTTCTTAGCATTGCTACACAGTCCAGTCATTTCCCACCTACCGGCGAGTTTCCCTGGGGAGGTAAAGGTGGGCTGGCCGCAGCAGGCGGGGCACCAGGCAGCCCCCAGCGCCAGCCCTGCCCGGCCCGGCCCGGCCCGGCCCGGCCCCGCCGCGCCGGGGTCCGTTGGCGGCCGTTAGGATCTGCAGGCATCCGCAGGCCCCGCTCGCCGCGCTGAGGGGCCGGGCGTTACGTAAGGCACCGGGCGGCCTCGCCTGCTCCGCAGGGGCCGGAGCCCCCCCGAGCTTCCCCCCGCGCCCTTCCCGTCCCGTCCCGCCCCGTCCCGGAGGAGCCCCGCGAGGGGCCGCCGAGCCCCGCCGCCCGCTCACCTGCGCCTCGGCCGCCGCGGGCCGGCCGGTGGAGGGCGGGCAGGGCGCATGCGCGGCGGCGGCAGGGAGGGAGGGAGGCGGGAAGCGCGCGAGCGGCGGGCAGCCCTCAGAGGGCCCGTGAGGTGCCTGGAGGCAGCGGGCTGCGCCTGGGGGTGCCTGTGCCTGTACGGGCACAGCAGTCGCTAGATGAGAGGAAACTGTTTTGCTTGTGATGTTTTGAACACGGTCAGCTGCCGGCTGTGAAGGCTAAAAGGCTGAGAACGCAGAGGGGAAGTAGTTTGCGTGAGAGCAGGTTTGTTCCCGGCAAGAGGACTGTAGGTCAGTGTAAAATTATTCGTACACTAATAGAGGTTATGCAGTGAGGACAAGGTAGTTGTGGTGGCGAGCTCAAACCGTACCATCAAAAGCAAGAGACATGCTTGGAAAACAAGCAAAATACACGGCTAGATGCAGACTTAAAGAATCCTTGAGGTTTAGGGTATCAGGAATTTGTTTCAGATTAGAATTTGGCAGGCAGCCTTGCACCCTTGGTGAACAGAAAGTGATCTCCGATGCTTAATTTCAGTGAGACAGTAGGAAAAATCCTTTTCATTAAGCTTCTGGATTGAGGAAGTTCTGTGCATTTAGAGTTCCATTTCCTGAACTGCTGCCTAAACTCGCATATCGTTGCGTGCACATATTGGTATTACCAGCAAGCATTAAATGATGAGTACTGCCCCAGGTATGAGCTTGGGGCCTCAGTGCTACCTTGGTGCTCAGAGACAGTGGCAATATGAGGTACAGCCACAAGTTTCACTTGTAAGTGGCCTATGTTTGTGACAAGAAATGCAATATGGATGATAGTTGTAACACAGAGAGGAGGATTCAAGAACTTTGGGAAATGCAGCAGAGCTGCCAATCCCAGGCTTTGCTGAAGAGACAGATCACGCTGCGGTGTTGTGGGGAGCTTTAACCCATGCCAGCAGGAGGTCGGTAAGAGTGGGTCTGCCCGAGAGGGGCTGAAGCCTCTTAGAGGCATCTGAAAACGTGGGGACACACAGAGCTAGGCACTAGTCATCTCCTGGAACTTGTTTCTCTTCCTAATTAACACATTTGGCTGTTCAGCCAGGCCCCGATTTCACAGCTCAGCAGTGCTGCCGCTCTCCTGGCATGGGGCTGTGGCTGAGGCAGGGGAGTGCCAGCTCCAAGAGACGGCCAAGAGGGAGGCGAAGCACAAGAGCAGAGTCCCCACCAGGCTCATAAGCGCCCTAAGCTGACAAATGATGCCCCTGTTCGAATCTGGGGCTTTGCTGGAAGTGGCTATACAAAGTTTGATGGCATAGGCTTCTGCTAGGTTCAAATCCTCACTTTTATGTTCCTTTATGCCAAGCAAAAGTGGGAATATGCAGCTCAAATAAAACCAGGAACTGCACAAAAACACATAACTTAATTCAGAGTAGATGCAAGACAAAAATGCTCTTTTCAAATTTCAGGGTTGCTTCTGAGAAAGGGAGAAGACAAAATAATTCACATGCATGCATATTAGCCTCCTTTTCCCTTGTGGCTCCAACACCACTTCTCAAAAGTTTTGCCATTAGGAGGGTTTTGGTTTGAAATGCAACACCAGTATTTCCTTTACCTGGATAACTTGTTCATTATTAATTTTATTTCCATGAGTAGAATTCTACTTATTTCCATGAGTAGAATTCTGACAAGCCCTTTCTCAGCCACAGGATCAACTAGGAATCAAATTGTCCCAACCTGGGAACTTGTGCTTAGAAAGTCCTGTTCCATGGAGTTTGTATGAGTACCAAAGGAACCCTTTCTTTTTTCCTGACGATTCTTGCCAACAGCACAAACTTAGACCTGTTGCTACATAAGAGCAGGTAAAGCTGGATTACAAGAGCTCTCAATTGTCTGAAGAATCTCAGTTGGCAGAACAAATGCTCAGGAAGGTGCAGCCATGTGTTCAGGCCTCCCTCAGGTGGCCGCCAGCCAGCAAGTGCCTGCTGCAGCCAGCAGTTGCACAAGTAGGCAGAAAACCTCTGTGCTCTGAAGAGGTCTTTGACCGGCGTTTCATCACACGGTGTTCTGCTGTTCCGCAGGCCAAAGGGAGTTGACACAGACCTTCAGAGGCTTAACCTCTTCCTGGTCACAATGGTGCCCAGGGAAGCAGGCGGGTGGCTTGTGAGGGACAGCAGGGCTCCTCTGGGGCTGTGGCCTCAACACCTGCAGCACAAGACTTGCTTCCTGCTGTGGAGCATCCCTGATCCCCTGTTCCTGCAAGGGGCAGATCAGGGTGAGGAAGAGAAAGCCCAGAATCATCCTGAGCTGTTGGTGCTGAGGCATCTTGTGCAATGAACAGTACCAGTGTTTAAGAGGAGCGGAATTTGCCCTCAGTCAGTGTGTGTTTGAAGAGATAAGAAACAGAGGTGTGTGGAAACATGCATGTTAACTGGTATCACTTCTGGTTTAACACTGGGCTGTGAAGAACGCATGAGTTAGCTGAATTGAAGGCTTACCCAGGAGTCGCTGGCTTCCCTGTTAAGGCTTTCTCTGCTGGTCTATACTG
>NC_048896.1:65195017-65245919 GCF_011077185.1 Oxyura jamaicensis
GCAAGTAAGCAATAGGCTGCAGCCAGGCAGAAGAAAAGGCTGTCAAAAGTTCCTCTTCCTAAGAGATGTCAAGTCCCAGAGAAAGGCTGTTTATCAAAAGGAATTAGCGCAGTGCGTGTGCCGTTGTACATCTCATCTGGCTTTGTGTGTAGAGGCTGCTGGGTGACATTGCAGAAGGTGCAGCAGGTGACAGGTAGGGCTTACAGGGGAACCGTAAGGGCAGGGTTTTGTTGGGCAGCCACCCCTAGCTTATGAAAGACATTCCTGTGTCGAGCATCCCAATGGCTTTGTTTGTTGTCTCCTAGGACATTGGCTGAAGTTGCACTGGGACCATTGTTCATGGCTGGCGAAGGAGTAGGAGGCAGTTGGAGTGGTGCATCCTGAGCCCCGCCCCAGCAGCATTCTGGACTGTCATTCCCTTTTGTTGGAAAGGTGCCATGGTTCAGGTGGAGGGGGTTTTGGGGTCTGCCTTTGTATGAAGAGTATTTGGGGTTTCCTGTGTAGAGCAGAGGACACTTGGGGTGTTTGTTCTTTGTGAAGTGTTTGGCTTGACATCACAAAGCTACTGGGATTCAAAACTAATATTTCTGTCCTTGCTTTTCCATGCCTAAAGTGTGCTTGTTTTCAGGTAAAGAAGAGTAGTCAGGTGGTGAAAGGAGTAGGTGGCAGTTCTTTCTGTGGAAAATGGTAGCAGGAGTTAATGGTTCTGTGGAAGAAAGGAAGCCACTGGAGGAAAAGTTGCAGCTGAGATATCTCCTGCATCTTGTGGACCTATCACTGATTTGTCTTTGTATACACACCAAGGCTTGCTCTGGTCCTTTAGGTTGTTTGTTACACAGTTGCTCAGCTGGAATTCGGTGTGTGACACACTTACTGCACTGTTACTTTTTTTTCCTAGGGACAGGGGAATAAATTGCTGACAAGCTTATAATGTTCATGCATTAGGAATTAGAATTTAAGGACGGCCGAATTCCAATAATTCTGATCTATCCTGGAGTTTCTTTTCCAGCTTTAATTTTAACATGGATTTTCCACTGAACCTTTACCTTGAGCTTTTCTTTGACAAAAGTCTTAAAAACAAATAAACCACAGAACAAAAAAAATCTAGGTAGACATCTTTATTTGACACTTCTATGCAGAATGTTAAACTGACAGTAACAGGAAAAGAAATAAATGCTATGCCAAGGTAGGTTTCAGTGTGTAAGATCCACATCCTCTAGTTCTACTGAAGAAGAGCTTTGTCAACAATTCTGCTCTAGGGTTAGTTCTACTTCTTGCTTCAGAGAGGTCATGGGTACATGGCGGAGGAAAAAACTTCTGTTCATCAATGACCCACTTGGAGTTCTTAATTTTTTTTGTTAGTGAATTTATACCAGTTATGCACTTGTGTTACTTGAGAATAACTCAGCCTACAAGAACCTTATGACAACTTTGTTCTGAAAACTATGAAACTGTTAATTACAGTAATAAATGGGCTTCATATATTTGACCAGTTGTAGTGCAGCACTGGGATACTAGCTCAGAACAGGCTCATCCAGGCTCAGAACAAGAGATTTTCATTTATGTCTTCTGCAACATAGAAGAAAATGTTAGTAACAGTTGAATACTTGATGCCAAAGTATTGTTTTTATGTAGTGTTGTTATTAAGAAATTGACACAGGAAAATTTCATCAGGCTTAGGTATGGGAACATTATTGGCACTAAGAAATACAGTTGCTGTTATATTCAGGAGCCATTCATTTCAAGCCTTTTTGGTAGGTGCTTCATTGTTCATGGTGTTAGGTCTTAAGCTGCTTGTGAGTTGATAATCCCCTACGCCCCTACCATCACTCTTTCCTAAAGGAAGATCCCTAAAACTTTCTCTGGACGAGCAATCATTAGCAGCAGTACATGCATATTTTAACTGGTAGCTTATTTCCACAAGTATCGTCAGAAGAGCTGGAAAAATTGTGTACAGAGTATAAACTCAGTGAATATCTGACCTCTGCGAATCAGCCTCTGGTTGAGTTCAGGGAGTAGCTAGTAATATTTTTTTTAAAAAAGTTTTCAATCTGTATTCCTAGCTCAGCTTCTATCAGGCACCTGTGCTAGGATTAACCTGTACTGCTGCTACCCTTGTTTAAAAACTGGCTGCATTGCTTAGCTGTCACTCAAGGCTAGAATGTGGATTTCTAAAGAGTTCCCCAGATGGAATGTCATCATGTTAATGTAACATCAGTCACAGCAGCTTCTGTTGAGCTGCTGTCTAATTTTGGAGACATCACAAGCACAGTAGTACCTAGCCTTTTAGATGTCTCAGGTGTCTCTGGATTGACCTGAGCCAAACATATGCCTAGCACATGCAGGGTTGAGAATATCCCTCTGCTGAAGCCTCAGGATGCACCAAGTCTGGTGGGCAGCCTCAGCATGTGTCGCATTAGGCAGGGGTTAGGTTAAATGCAGTGCCCAGCCTACTGCTGCAGTGTGACGGTGGTGATTGTGTTGCATATCGTCAGGTACAGGTGAGTATAGTTAACAGCAGATGTCTCAGTTACTTTCACTACTTGGCCTGAGATTCTTCAAGCGCATCTTCAGTCAGTATGTGCTGACCAATGATTTACATCACAGGCTTGCTTAGCCTTGCTTTTGGCACTAAAGGATGAAAAATCAATACTTTGGGAGTGGTGGAGACAGAACATACAGGGTCAGACACCACAGAGAGGAGCGATTTCCTATTTATTACAAACTACCTCCCAAATTATTCCAGGTGAAAAACATGACGTTTTCCTCATTGTGTAAACCATTTTAGAACCTTTCATCTTTCACTATCTTGTCATTACTATTCCTGTTGCTGTTGTGCACGCTAGTCATAGCTTCTGTCTAGAATTTTTCTTGTACTTTATGGCCTGAGACTTAGCCAAGCATTAATGAGAACACTTTGTCCTGCACACCTTCCTGGTCTTTGAGACTTACCTTCCTTAATCCCAAAACAGTGGCACCACTCCTTCAAAGCAATGAGTTTGTCTTGGTCTCGGTCACACTCCTGGAAGAAACGGGTGATGCAGTGTTCCATGGGAACGAGGGAGGCTCTCAAGGGAGCGAGCTCTGAGTGCATCAATGATCTGAAAGAGCAGATATGTAGAGGTATATTTCAATGATAAATCACCAGGATCATCAAAGATGCTCAGTGTGTCTAGAAGATGGCAGCAATGGCTTTGACAGAGCAGCTCTGGTGCTTCTGTAGTGTCTCTGTCCTGGGTCCTTAGGGCGATGTGTAATACCTGATAATCTAACATAAGCTTTAACTGCTCTTCTTTAAAATCTTTTAGCTAGAGCATGCATCATTGTCCTGTGTTTACAGTTCATCAGTGGTGTCATTTTGCTTAAGGAGAAGTTTGCAAAGGTGGTTAGTTGTTTTCTAAGATGCTAGGTGTGATCAACAGGAGGCATTAAGGGCCTGCACCCTCGAATCGTTGGACACTGATCCAACACTGAGTGTCTTGATGGAGGGCCTGAAATCTGAGTCTTATTTTCAGAGGTAAGCTGGGGCTTTCTCTGAACTGTGACATTAGTGCTGTCTTAATGTACCTGCTCCTTAAACTGAGAGCTTGTCAGTATTGGTTTAATAAATGGTACCTCACTAGTGAATTATTGCTGACAGGCATCTGCCCATTCTATTTAGCCTGTTTGTCCTAGCTTCTGTGGCAGCTGGATCTCATGAACTGCATTCTCCTCCACGATCAGGCCATGAGTAGCAATTAAGAAGCTGTAGAGTTAGCTGTAACATGATTATGAAAAGCAAGAAGATAGCAGGTTCTGGCTCAAGACACTGCTGCAGCATAGCAGTGAAACATCCTGTGTTTCAGCTGAGTTCTGAGGGGGGGGATACTGGCTCGTATCAGCTGAGGGACTGGTCCTGAATGTCAGAGGATGCTTGACGTGGTATAGAAAGGTAAAACAGTCTTAGCTTGACCTGCAAATCAGAACTTAATGCGCAGAGAATTTTTACCTGTCAGCTGGATGTTGATCAAGCTGATAAAACTGCCAGTGCACAGGATACACATACATGTGATAGTTTTTCTCAAAGTCATGCAGGAGAAGCTCAGCTGAGTGGTTACCAGCCATGAGACGCTTTTCATTCTGGTAGATCTTTTTGACCTGAAGACAACAGAGAAATCAATTTTTGTTTAGGGTGGGAAGATTGGCCTGAAGAGAGCTTTCCAGTAAGGAGATGATTTGAAGAAGTGAATCTAGATAAAATACTACAGAGGAAAGGGGGTTTAGCGTTTGTGGCTGTATGCTGTACAGAAAGTTTACCTCAAGTTTGCTGAGTGATTGGTGGTGACTGTGTGAGCTTCAGTAGTAACTGGAGAGGAAATAAAACCTCTACAATGTAGTTATCTGGCCCAGCTAAACAGGGCAGTAGCCTCAGGATATGAGACACGAGCCACGGTTCTGGGGTAAGCAACTCAGCTTTGGCATAGAGTAAGCCATATCAGATACCAGGTAATTCATACCATTTAGTATGAGATGTTCCTGGTCAGCCACGGGCCCTCTTGGTGTTTATAGGAGTAGTCTTTGGTACTCCTCAAGAATATTTTGTATAAGCCTGCTGTCACCTGCTGTTTGCATCTTTGATTCCAGAGTTAGAGCAGCCCAGGATTTTGTTCAACTTTAACTATCTGTCTGCAGATCATCTCTTAGGCAGTTATGCCATCAGTATCTTCAGAAACCGCCTACTGTCACCAATTCATCCGATGTAAATCCTTTGTGTCCCCCCATTTAAGAATAAAAATGCTCAGTGGCAGTAAATGCTAACTATGTTTTAAGCCAATGTAGTGTGATTCTGCTTTAGGTCTACAGGGTGGTAGAAAGATGGTTTTCACTTGAAAACTATGTATCACTTGGACCAGATGACCTCAAGGTGTCCCTTCAAACCTCAACCATTCTGTGATTCTGCAAATGGCTTTTGTGGGCTGCTTTGTCACACTCTAACCATGTAACTACATGGTCCTATTTGAAAATGGGTTGCTTACCTTATTCCTTTGCTTTTCAGTTAAGAATCCAGTTGTATCCTGATCACGTTCATAGTATTGCATGAGGATGTTTTTGAGCCAGTCTCTCATACGGAGGGGGAACTGATCTACTTCGTAATCGGTACAGTTAGGTATGTCTGTGCCAGACAACAAAGTTTTTGTTAATGGATCACTTATTAACTCCTCATTCAAGCATTTCTGAGCCAAGTTAGACTTGATTCTCACTAGCAAACCTCCAGTTCATCTTAATATTGATGTAGTTAATACATAAAACTGGGAATGCAACTAATGGGTTCAATAATAAATGTATAATTCATTGATTGGTGTGCATCTTTTACCAGCTGCACAAGCCACAAGCATTACACACCTGTGCACCTTAAAGGCAGAATTGTGCAGTGAAGCTATGATCAATCTATTTGCTTCTATGAAAGCAGAGTTTCTAGGAGCAAAGATAGCCTCCTGGGGTAAGTGGCAACTGAAGAAGAGCTTAGAAATCAATTAGAGCCTCTTGATCGTGACTCCTGTATTTAGGTGACTGTTTTTTACCTTGATATTTTCATCTATTAAGTTGATTTATGTACTGTGGTGGTGTTTTTTTTTTTTTTTTTTTTTTTTGAGTAAAGATATGAAAAATCTTCAGATGGTAAAGAAATACCACAATAGTGCTGGGATTGTGCTGGTTGTAAGCACAGGAGGGATGTGTTTGGGATTCAGCCACTTAATAACCTTAACTGTAGGAAAAGTGAGTTGTTTGACATGGTTAGAATTGGAAAGTCAGTTTTACGTATGAGTTAATTGACGGAGAAGGCAGAGAGCACAGGAAGAAAGCAGATCACTAACGGTTAGCTGGTGATGCTAGGGCTTGTTTATATCTAAGTCAATTCTATATGGCAAAACAAGTCTTACATTTGCAGGAGCCCATATAGTCTAGGTGCAGCTGGCGTCCCATTTTTGTTCCTTCAAGTTGACATTTGGTACCAAAGAGTTGGCATGTGCCGTCATAAGTCTTATTATCTGTGCCACAGACCTAAAGGAGTGAAAAACAAACACACCCCCACCATGTTCCGAAAAATTACCTGGTCAGTAAAGGAGGCATTACAATAATGAAGTGATTGTTGCAATATGCTGTGGCAGTTGTGAATGCCCCACAGAGACTGGATGTGATCAGAAGTACTGAAAATTTTCGTTATAATATGCTTACATAGAGATTAGGTGATGGTACTTAAGCACCCTATTTCAAGACACTTGAATTTATTTTCATGTGGTAATAATACAGCAGTTGAGATGCTGCTGGACTATTGCACTAGTATTTCCTATATGCTTGGAAACCTTAAATGGATGATGACTACTTTTACTGGCAGGAAAAAGCCTGTTCCCTGAGAGAAGACCAATGGCAGAAAATCACAGTAAGTACTTTCTAGCTACATATGTTAATACTATTCTCAAGTATTTGTAAATGTTGGTACTCTGTACTTACTTTGACAGTTACTGAAATGACCCAAACCTACTAGCATGATTTTTAGGGTAGAATTATTTGAAATAATAGGAGGGGAATGTGGTATCCTGTAAGTGTTGTAGCTGGATTTCCCACATGCTGTGCACTGAATGTAATACTTACACGCTCATAATCTTTGGTGGAAGGGCAAGCAGCAGGATCTTGGCAAATACAGCCGGGTTTCCCTTGTCTGTCTGCCTGGCAGACTTTTCCTCTTTTGCAGTGGAAGTTCCTGCATGGGTCTAGCGGTAAGATCAAGAGGGAGGGAATGTTAGAACAGGATGAAAACAAGTGTTTCTGTCAAGTACTGCTTACAGTCAAAGCAAAATAGAGCCAAACACTCACCAAGGAGTCAAGTGCTTTTTGTAAGTTTCTGAAAACACAGCTGGATCTTTCACTGAATAATACAGCCAAATTTTAAATGTGTTATTTTGAGGGACTCATGGTGCTCCCAGGCTTGAGTTGGATGGGGAGACATTTCTTAGAAAAAGCCTTTCTCCTGTAAGGGCTGACATTCACTTCCAGCTTTCTTTGAAACTTATCCCATGTGTCCTTGCTGCATCTGAGACACTTGACCCATTCCTAGTTTGCTTCAGGCTAGAAGTGTTAAACTGAGGAGTTTCAGTGGAAAATGTTTCCCATTCTGTAATGCTGGGACAAAAATATGTACGCTATCTAAATGTTTTTGAAAAACAAATGAGTGAATCCAAGTGTGTGTGAAAGGGATTGTTCTCGGATCATGTCTGTGGTGCAGGATGATGCACCAGCGCAGGCCAGTCATGTGAAATGGCTTGCTGCTGAAGGCAGAAAAGAACTGCAGGCCAGCAGATTCCCCAGCCAAAGAGAGTTACGGTGATGTGTGGGCTTTGCATGTGGTTTACTCACCCAGAAAAGCCTCCCCAGTGCTGTTGCTTGCACTTCTCCTCGCACTGTATGAACTGCCTGTGGTCTTAACCTGTACAGTCACAGAGAGAAGCAAAAGCTGTGGTAAATCTTGGAAGGAAAAAATACTTTGGGATTTTTTTTTTTTTCAGATACAAATATAGACCTGACTCAATTTGCTATATTTGCTACAGAAAGGGGTTGATGTGCAAGATGTGTGACAGTTATATGAGGCCTATTATTAGTGTGCTCTCTTTTCTGGGGAAAAAGTAGGGGGTGGAGAGAAACTAGGAGTCCAGCAAGACCTGGGCTCCTTGTAGTTTTTCACTGACTGACATGGAGCAGTGGTTTGCCTTGAGGCTTGGCAGAACTGGTGTTTTAGTCCTTAATTGGGTTGGTGGTCCCAACTGGTCAGTGAGCATAGACAGCATCTCAGTAGTGCCTGGGAGGTGCAGCAGCGCTGCGAGTGGCCATGCTGCGTGTATGAAGAAGGAGAAAGGATGGATGTGTCCTCAGTCTTGTCCCTTCTACACAGCTGTGGGGAGGTGCCTACCATACTCCATCTGGAAAGCTTTCATTGGTTTTTAACAGTGTAGATGTTGAACTAACAGATGAGGCAGTCAATACTTTATTTTTAATGGATGTCTCCTGCTTATCTAGTGGCTGACCCTGATGTGGGAGGTCAGGGTGCAATATTCTCTTTTGTCTGAAGGGACAAAGTGCATATCCTTCATCTTGTGCAGAAGCCTACTAGCCACTGGGGTGGTCATGCAGGGGATCCTGTCCCTTCCCTTGAAAAATACTCAGTTTTGTAGGAAAGGTATGCATGAAAGTGGGAGAGGGGAGTGAACAGACTTCGGTACTTGGGTAGAGACTTGGTTCCAAGGGTTGTTACAGAAGTGTCCGTGTTTATAAGTACGTTTCATTACGTGGTCCATTGGGATTGGAGCTATTACGTGAGCTGTGTTCACTTCCTTTCTGGACAATTTATTTCAATGTTGTACATGAAGTGACGCATAACGAACTAGGTGAACAATGTGTAAAAGGAGATCAGACTTCTCCAAAACATTAAGTTTGGTAGAGCCATTTTTTCTCCAAAATGTCCTTTTAATCGCAAGGGGCGTATGGGAGCACATAAAGGACTTCTTAATCACAAGGAGCTTAAATATGGGACTGATTTTTTCCCTCTCTACTCTTCCAGTTATATTTTAAAGAAAATTTACCTCATCTACAGGTTCCATTGAATTCATGCTCTGAACAGGGCCGCTTGTTTGCAGTTGTTGCTTGCTGTTAGAATTAGGCACCTCATAGTGATAGTTAGCATGTTCAGAGTGAGTAAGGTCTTTAATCTTGACACCTCGGTGATCCCATCTCTCTCTGTGAACTGCACTATCATCCCCAGTGGTTCCTTCTCCTTCAGGCTCGTTGCTGGTGCTGTCTTGGTCATTTCTCTGGATTCTCTCCTCTTCCTCATAGGCTGCTTCTTTCCAGGCATTGCTGAGATCTTCCTCACCATCATCACCACTATCGATATCATCCTTATCAACGTTACTGCCCTCCTTATCCTGTCTTTTCATCACCATGCCATGATCGCTCTGATGGTTTACTTGAAAACTGTCTTTGGTTTCTTGGCTTTGCCATTTTTCATCCTCATCCTCATTATGACTTTTCTTTGAGAGGGGGATTTTTTCTTCCTTATAGGGCTTTTCCTGACTTTCCTCTTCCTCCTCTATGCTGAATTTCTCACTGTGTCTCTTGGTGATCTGGATTGGCTGACTGGAATCTCTCAGTATTTCATCAGACTGCCTGCTGTTTTCTTTCTGCTGTCTCCTGTATTGGTTTCCGTGACTTGTCCGGTGGGCTTTGTGCTTCATATCCCTGTAATCTGTCACTTCCCCCCATTCCTCACCCTCTTCTTCCACGTTTTCCTCTTCATCACTTTCACTGTTATTTTCAGATAGGCCAACTGTATTTTTATTATATTTCCATGCATTATGCTCATGATCGAGATTGAGAGCATCCACTGGATTTTCTCCAGCATCCAGTGCTTGGTTGGCTGTGTTGCTGTGTTTCTCGTGCCTCCTGAGCTGGTAGTGGTCAGAGCTGGACCGCTCTCTGCCACTGCTGCCAGAATCACTCTCCTGGCTATCAGAAGTCAAGCCTGGTTTACCCTGCAGGGAAAGGAAGTTAATGCTCTTCAGACTGGTTTTCATTTGATGCTCATGACCACTTTGTCCATGTCTTCTAGCTGTCCAGGGCTTCTGCCTGTGCTCAGCATCTGCTATTGGTACCTTTGCTTTTATGTTTCTGTGGCTGGGCTGCAAATCGCCCTCGTTTGCAGGCCTTGTCTTCCCTTCGTCTTGGGCTTCAGAATGAATAGGCTTAGTCTGAAGGAAAAAAGACATTTAACAAGTAGATTATTAAATCTTAGGGCTTCATTTTGAAGTAGGTGCAATGGCATATACATCAGAGAAACATGACACTGTTATGATCTTTGTAAGTGACTTTTTAACAAGTTAGGTCAAATGATGAAACTGACATCTGATATCCTTTCTACTTCTCAGTGAGTTGGCTTCAGTCCCCTCTTTCTGCATGGCTAGAGCTTAAGTAGTCCATGCAACTCCACCTAAGCTTTGAGGGGAGCTGAGAGGCTTTTATTGTGTGCAGTGACGTCAACAGCAAAACCAGTAACTTGAGGGCGAGGTACAAATCCTCAAGGAGAAAGCAAGTTCTAAAATGACTGCTCCCTATTGCTGCGGGGATTCCCTTTCTGCTGTTAAACAGTATCACATCTACTGCAGGTTGAGAAGTGGAACTTCTGACGTATTTCTGAACACATATGAGTGTTTGGTGTTGCTTTTACTAAAGTACAGCACTGAAACTGGTTTTCCTCAAAGCTTTCGGGAGTCGTTTATGAAAATAGAAGTTAATTCTAAGTGTCCAAGTTGATGGAAAAGCATTTCCTTTAGCATGGGAAGAATCTTGAATGCTTGGAAACAAATACTCCACTAAAAAATACTTAGACAAATAATTTAAAACAAATACTGTACGACTAGATGTATTTATTTGGCTCATGGCAGATAAGCCATATCCTGTTTCCTAATGTCAAGATGGTATCTAAAAATTGTTTCTTTTGTCTAGTGTACTTAGTGATGCAGGAGAAGTACTAGGCAAAATATTCACCTTATGTTTTCCAACTGTTTCAGGAAAAGAATGCATGTTGACTGAAATCTAATAAGGTCAGCGGGAACTTTGTCCAGATGAAATGGATTTTTCTTGAAGATGTTATAAAAGGTCATTATGTATTACAAAGCATCACAAGATGAAATCAAACCAAACTCAATTTCATGAGTAGTTTTGTTTTTCCTATGTTTTGGGGAACTGTGGCCTGAAACATATTATGCCTTTATCTTGAACTAAAACCAATCTTCTGCAAGGGGCTTGGAATTCTATAGCGTTAACAAAAATAAGGCCAAGCCTTCATTAAAATCCTTTGCTCTGTGTGCCCCTGTTTGGTGAAACAGTCTTTTTTTTGAGGAAGATATTTTGTCTCCTGTCTCAATAGGAGGCTTTTATGTGCCGCAGCTTCAATTTGTTTGTGCCTGGATGTGGTTTTCAACTTTCTTTTTTTTTTTTTTTTTTTTTAAATGCCTTTTAATTTTTTATTTTTTTAATTTTTATTTTAAGGTAAACCTTTATGACTCTTTTGTTTGTAAAGATACTGGGGTCCCTTAATATGATGATCCAAGTTCTGGTCTATGTAGCTGTAGTCACTTCCTCTTAGGGACAACTGGCCTTGGAGAAACGCTGTGTATTGATGCGGAAGTGATGGCTTATCTGTCTGGTATTACTGTGTTTTCTTTTTGTGCAGGTGTCTGCTTCTGGGATATAGCTGTAGGCTGCCAACTGTTCCAGTTCTGCTGAAAACTTGAATAGGAACAGATACTTGGTTTTCATAACACAGAGTGCTGTCTGGAGTGACATAGAATGCATCTAGAAAGCTGCACAGAGTTGGATATAATTACTTGAAAATGTTAGCAGGGGAGACGGGATTTTGTATGTTGGTTCTGTACAGCATCCTCTGAATTTAGTTTTTACAAAACTTGATTGGATTGGAGCCCATGTCCATTTTGTCTGAGCCACAGATGCTCACCAGAACAGTGCATTATAAAGCAATTTTCATTTGGCTTGACCATGAATGAAAAACTGGGAGCTCTGTCCTTAGCCTACACGCATGGCTTGGCACTACTGAAGTCATTGTTCTCACTACCATCAGATCTGCCTATCTGGCTTCTCAGCCACAGTATGGTTTTCTGAGCTGAATCTTTCTTGTGCTCTGTATAGTGAATAACAAAAGCTATTGTGGCTAAAATTTTTACGTTTGGGACTTTGCATATGACAACTTGACATGATAATTTGGGGATTGCATCTTATTCCTTCAGCGGAGCGGTGAGGATCACGGGTTGGGTTGTTGGTGGAGCTTATTGCCTCTATGACGAGTGCAATGTTTATAAGGGAATACATTTATATAAGTCAAACTTCTGTTTTGAGCTTTAGATTTTGTCCTGTTGCATTGCTAGCTATGTGATGTGCAAGGCATGATATGCTCTGAAATAATTTGGGGATGGGGGAGTTAGGGTATGTATGTGGTAATGGCTTTTTATAGTTGATATCAAAAATATACATTGCCTCTTAATGCTTTAAGAACGTCAGGACCTTTTCTGCAGCTTTCTCTCCCAAGGCTCCAAGTTGGTGGTTTAAGGGATATGTCTAGAAGAGGCAATTATTAAAAATCTGTATGGAAATAATTTTGTATAACTACATGGATTAAGAGAGTATTCACAGGAAGGGAAAGTTCAAGTGAGTGGCAATAATAGCGTGGTGAGCACTTACTGGAATAGCTGAAGCTGATCCTAGCAGGCAAATCAAGAGCATCAGAGTCTTCATGGTTTTCATCTCTTGAACAGGCCAATAGTGGTACGGTGGTAGGGTTTGAAGGTTTCCTTTCTGCAAGTAACATCAAAAGAAACCAAGTTAGGTTGTGGATATCATGGTTTAGAAATGATGGATGGAAGCAATGTGGTGGCTGCTGTATGGTACAGATCAGGCTGAAGCCCTGTAACATTTGGATGCTGTGCCCACTTGTATGTGAATTCAGGCGTTAGACCAGCTTATTCAGGGGGTGCTTTGACCCTGGTTCTTTTACCAAGCTTAGGTTGCATGCTGCACCCACAAACTCTAGTGGTCTCACTGAAAGGCAGAGTTATAACTTCTGTCCTGTAAAGCATTATCCACTCTTTGGAGATGGGACATCTGTTCCAAGAAGTACTTCTTCATGCAATTTTGGGACGCTGCCTGATTGGCATCCCTACAGCCAGGGGCTGCTGTACTGTGCCACAGCAGTGGGAAGAATTGGGTGGTGAAGCTCTGTTCAAGCAGGTTTCAAAGCCAGAAGCTCTGTGTAGACTGCTTAGTGCACTGCTTGAGTCCTGCTTGGGGAGCACCAAACCCAGCTCTGCTACATACCCGTGTGAGACCGGCAGCTGAAAGAATATGGGATGCAATTTGAGTTCTGCCTGTGCCAACCTTCTTAAGTGAGTGAGAACTTATTTTTAAGTGAGTGGCAACTTATTTTTACCTTGCAGGTATCGCTAGTATGTTCTCTCACCTATGCAGTGCACATGCACTGGAAGTTCCTATAGCTGTAGCTGTACGACCAGGAAAAGCCGGGGGGGAATGTTTATCCTTTATTGCTCTTTTGCTTTCTTTCTGTTTTTCGTTTCCTTCTCTACTTTTACCTCTGGTCATAACTAATCACTGACATTTTTCCTTTGCTTCTGTTTCTGTCCACATGTTACTGGTTGTTCTTTTCCTTAGAAAGTCTCCAAGTCTTCTCTGTCTTCCCCCTCCTGCCCTTGAAAATATTTTCAATTTCTACATCACAAGTTTTCATTCCCTCCCTTTATTAATCTAAATGAAACACCTATTCCTCTGTTAACTGATGCACGTAGTCTCTGTTACTGGTCGAGCTCCTTGGCATATGAAGAAATTGGCAGTGGTTCTTTCAGTTGGGTCAACCATATGCAAATGCATGAGGCTTAGTGTATGGTTTCCAAATGTTCATCCAGGCAGTTGTTCTTGACTGGGGAGTGGGGGAATAGACACCAAAACCCAAAAAGGGGGGTGGAATTCCAGAGGAGCTTGTGCTTATTGGAGCCGGAGTGTGAACCAACTAACAAGCATCCTGGTTCCTGCCGTGCCTAGATCTGTTGGGAATATACAGATTGGAAGCTTGCTGTGTTTTCCAGCATTCCTGAATTATTTAATGTCAATATCTTTTAGTTAATGAAGAGCAAAATACTTAATTAGTGGAGCACATCTAGTATGCAAACAATTTTTCTCTCAGTAAATTAATTCAGTCGCCAAATGTGGCTCAACATACAACACCAATTATCTCTTTGGCATCCAGGGTTAGCTGAGATTCTCTCATAGAGGCAGAATATAACAAAAGCCATCAAGGAGGATATGCAGAATTCCTAATTATTGCATGTAGGCAATCACTTCAGATTAAAGGCACATTATGGTAGACTGAGGGCCATGCAGGTGACTTACAAGAAAGTGGTGTAATTGAATTGATTATTAACATATAGCCCCCAAAACTGTATGCCATGCTCTTGAAGGTCTGACAAGTGACCGAGGGAAGTAGTAGTTGAACTGCAGTTTTACAAGTCAGGTAGTCTTCATCTGTCTCCTTGTTCTTGGCTAGCAAAGCAGCTCTGGGCACGTCTTCCCATCACTGAGTTTCTCAGCTTTAAAATCACATTAGATGCATTTATTCTGGTAAAGTACTTTGAGAGCTATAAATGGATTTGATTTATGGTTAGGTTTTTCAAATCTGGCTCTAACTGGGTAAGTTGGCTCCACCACCCTTATCCAAATGTCAAAAAAATGGTTGGAATAAATCTTGAGTTCATGTGGCAAAACAGATCTTTTGCATTGTTTTTCTCTTAGTCACTAATCACACATCAATCTTTAATTATCAGAGAAGTCTGACCTCCTTGAACTGAGTACAGGAACACAGTCTAGTTAAGCATCTCTTCCTGTCGTGATAGTCCACATGAGTTGCAAGCACTTACAAAATGATCTGCAGTGGGATAATCTGCCACAAATCACCAAATAGCATCTGAAGAGTTAAACAACCTCTTGAGCTGAGATGTTTACGCAAGTATTGCCCTTGTTAATTCCTGTTGTTTGCCTTTTTCAATATGGCAGCAATAGCATGCAGGAAGTGTTTCCTCGCATGGGTTTCAGAGCAAGCAGTTCTGGGGTTCTTCAGAACTCTGGTGCTTCGTATCGGACCTGACTGCTGTGAGTGAAATATCTAACTCGTTGTTTCATTTCTGATGCCAATTCCATTATGCTATCAGTACAGCGAGCTGTTTGAGGTGGGCAGATGGAACTACTGAACAAGTTCAAATGCCACAGCAAAAAAAAAAAAAAAAAAAAAAAAATCAATGCTGGCAGCATTCATAAAGAAGGGGGAGCAGTGGGGGAAGCTGGGATTGCTGTCATAAAAGCTGCAAAGTCAATAACACGGCAGCTGGGCTTCAACAAAGGGGAAAAAACATCCTTGTACAATGGGCTGTGGTCCCTTCTGTCCTCCAGGGGTGAACAGTGTGTTTCTGTTGGCATCACTTCATTTTCGGTGAGGCGCCAGGGGCTTGGCCTTGAAATGTGCAAGGACCTTTTGCCAGAACCCAGGAGAACAGTTGGGTTTGGTACAAATAATCCATGTGAAGTATTTGAGGCAGTTTGCTGGAGCAGGGGATTTAGTTTGAGGGGCAGTGCGGTTAGGGGGGAAAAAAACACAACTCTTCCTGCAAGCCTGCTGCCCTTATTGCTGACAAGGTCATGTCAATGGCTTTTTTGCACTTGCTCTTTTAGCCTTCTGGTGCTAGAAAAGACAAGTCATTATTGTTACAAAAGCTCGGGCAGGTGCAGAGATAAGCAATTTTGTGGGTCATAAGTAATGCATGGTAATTAAGCTGATGGTCATGGAAGAAGTTCAGCATTGCCTAACTGTCATATGATGCAAGGACCTGCATTGTGACAGTACCTTTTTTCTACACTGAGATCTAAACGTGAAGACAATTTGTTCTTAGTTTAATTTCCAAACTTATACTACAGAACAGTGCCTAAAAACAAGCTTTTGTAACACTTGAGATCAGCAAAACTGCCAGTGTGGAAGTACCATGGTGGGAGCTATTTTAAAAGCAGCAGTCATCTACATAGAGCAACGCAGTCACCACACTTTGCAGTGAAATCTGTAGGAAGGCTTGGTTAAAAGATAATATGCATTGTCTTAAATTGGAATTTTTGGACAAAGAAATGAGTAATTGGAAAACACTTTTGTTTGGGGTCTTGAGAAAGCCACGCTAACCAGGTCCTCACTCTGCCCTTTTTCAGTCTTGGAAAGAAGTTGATCTACCTGAAACTTGGAGGAGGGAAGAGCTCTGACTCACTTCATCCATGGTAGTGGGGTCTCTGTAGGATACGTGCTGTTCAGCTTAATATGGAAAAAAAAAAAACACACCTTGCTTAACCAGTGACGGTCGTTTTGAGTAGACAACCCTAAAAAGACTCTTATTCAGGTAACAGTGCAGAGCTGCTGTGAGGAGATGGGTGGAGCTAAGGATGTTTTTGTGCACTCAGTCCTGTTGGACTCAGGTACGTTGGGCCGTGTTCAGTAATTCCAGGGCAGGTTCCTGCAGCTCTTGCACAGGGGAGTAGTTCCAGCTCACGAGAGCCTCTGTCAGGATATGAGCGGAGTTACTTTATGAGGAGCAATTAGCTACGAGTATGGGCTGCATGTGACATGGCCATCACCCGATGGCCTCCTGAGCATGGTGAGCACCAGTCACAGCCTGTGGTCAGACCTGTGACCAGCAAGAGCCGCAGAAATGTATGATACGGTAAATGAAATCATCTGACATAGCAATAGCTTTTAAAACAATGTATGTTAATCTACTTGGTTAGCTGAACTGGCAAACACTAGCCATGTCCTTCCAGACAGGAGAGAGAAAAATAGATTGCAAGTTAAATTGCAGTGTATCCTTAAGACAAGTGTATTAAAAATGACAGAGATCAGTGTTTATAGTTAGGTCTTTGGTCTGGAAACCTGATGGTTGTAACTCAGTAGTTCAAGTTTTAGCTAAGACTTCTGCTCATGTCTTCCAAACTTAGGTTGCTCAGGGGTTTATTTCACTCCTGGTCCTGCAGTTGCTGGCATCTTAGCAGGCACTCGAGCAATGCGCTCTTGGCCATCTAAGAAAGTACTTGTGACCTTATCCTTGACAGGAGGACTGTGCAAGGGCTGCTGCTAATCAATTTTGTCAGCAGTCACTTGAAATACTGATCAATGACTTGATTTTTGTCTAGAGGTCTACCAGTAATGACATTCGGCCTGCCTGCCACTCTTGCCTGTCCTCAGCTGTGCTGTACCACGTGTATTTTGAATAACAGTTCTGCTCGGTCACTCAGGGATCTGACAACAGTACACTTTGTCATTGCTTACAGCAGGAAGCCTGCATCTGAAGTGGGAAATCAGATAAAATTGTCTGCAAGGATAGATGAGATGGCGAGTGCAGTCTTTACTGCTACTTCTTTGTTTTGTTTCTGGTTGAGCATTTTTGTTCAGCCACTGAAATAGCAAGTCTCATGCAGCTGAGACCTAGCAGGTTCTCTAGCCTTTTGAACTGCCACCAAGAAATGATTAATTGGTGGAGGTCATGGCTGAAGGTGACAAATGCCTTGTGATGGACAAAAGAAAGCATGTGAACTGACCTAGTTTCAGCTCTGGCAGTGGGAGATAATTCTGCATGGTCCTTGGTCATTAGACCTAACTCTAGAAAATGAAGTTACCTATTCTGCCACCATCACTAATGAGCGTGGCTGTTGTCCAGCATTCAGAAAAGAGAATTAGAAGACAAGTCAGCTTTGGAACTCAGCTTCTCATTGTGTACAGGGGACACCAAGTCTCATCTCATAAGGATGAGACTTAGATTATGAGCTCTTTAAAACTTAGAGAGTCAGGTGAAATGTGATAAGACGTTGATATTTTTCATAATTCATTAAATGACAGAAGCTTTAGCTTATGCTCACGTACCCTAAAGTATCATCAAGAAGATATGCAACAAATCATGAAATCAGCCCACTGAATCAGTTTGAGATTGCAATAAAATAGTCTTACTTGAATTCTTGTGAAAGCACTGTCCTTGGTGGTGTGTCAGCTTTGTTAGCAGGAAATTCAGATGCTGATGCCTCTCCTCAATGATAAATACTTGGAAGATGTGGATGTCTTAGGTGATAATCACAGCACAAATAGTTGAGAGTGGATCAAGTTTTGTGTACAAGTATTTGGTGGAATATGGAAACTAAAAATTCACTGTACAAAGTCTTGCTATAACCAAGATGTGCATGTGATTTTCTTCAAGTGCAATTGGTACAGAGCTCTTAAGCGTAGGTCTGTTTCAGAAGTTCTTGTAGGAGTGTGTGTATGTACACACACGTACCTAAACTGAATCATGCGTGTATGTGCATACAGAAAAAAGGCACAGTTACATCTGATCAGAGTAAATGAAGAGAAAGTAATAAAAGCACATCCCAAAAGGTGAAATTATTCTACTCTTTCACTCTGCACCAGGAAGTGGCTGCTAATGAGACTCAGTCCTTTTGATGTTACCGGTTTTACAGCTGCAAAAGCCTTTGGTCTTGATGGCTGTTTAATTCAAAAATATGAGACAAAAGTACTTGAGGACACCTTGAAACAATTATTAAATAAAACATTTCACCTGTGCTTAATGTAATTGTTAGATCTATTATCTTTCCTAAGTAGCTTAAGTCAAGTTCAGGCTATTTTGATTCAATTTGAGATGGGATGAAATTAAACCTCTTAAATAGCGAGAAAGTTTTTCTCTATTCCTTATGAATTAGTGATTATTGCCATGTCCCTGAACCTGCCTTTCCTTTGCAGATCCTGAGGTTTTGCAGGCTTCTACCAGTTCCACAAATAACTTTGTGAAAGGTTCCTCCAAGACCAGCCACAGCTCCTGTGTCTTCACTTCCTTATGGGAAAGGACAAGGGCATACCTTGCTTTTTGTGGCCTTTTCTGTCGGATGAGGTTCTTGAGCTGATAATGCAGGAAATTTTCAGATGTTCGGAAACCAGGTCACCCAGCAGTTTCAAGTGGACATTTGTACACTTCTGCAAGAGGTACGTATTTTGCTTCACTCCTGTTGGCTCTCACATAATGCTTTATTGTTTTGCAGGATCACAGGGAAAATAATGGTCTCAACAGTAAGATAAAGGTCACCTTTTTCAACACAATAACTATACAGTGCTTTCTCTTCTACAGAACACGCTTCTTTCTGCTCCAGGCATAAATGTCTGATATGTTTTATCCTTAAAATAAGCAACAGTACTCTAAGAAAACATTAGCTATTTCAGTCCATAGGAGCAGGGGAACAGAGGATTAGAGAAGATATTCTATGGTTTTAATTAAAAAGTTAAAACAAACAAACAAACAAACAAAAAACAGTACCATAGCAGTAGAAGAGGTGCTCCGGCTTGGTTATCCACTGACGCACTGGAAATCCGTGAGCCTTGCAAAATCTTGCTTCTTTCCCTGTGGTATATTTTAGCGTATAGTATGGACTCTGACAATGTTTTGCTGAGAGCTTCAGAGAAGGAAGATCTGATTCTGTGGATCTCAGTAAAAATAAATGAACCACCCTCTTAGGCTTCCACAGGATAAGATAGAGGGGTGGGGGATAAATTAGTGAAATTCTGCTGAATTAATTGAATGAGAAAGACCATTCAGTGATCGTAGGCTCCGGGCCAGTGGAGCTCAGCTGCAGTGTGGGAAGGACATATTTAGCCTTTCAGGGGGAGGGGAGCCAAAGGGAATGGGTGCAATAGCTCTGAGGCCAGCCAGTGTGGCAGAAAGAGCTGAGCTAAGAGAGTGGCCGGGGCAGTCACGTTGCAAGCCTGGGAGCAAGAGAAGCAGGGAGGATGCTGGTCCTTGCTGAGCTTTTTGGTGTTGTTTCAATATACTGCATTTGGTGTGTGCAAGCCTGTGAAAAAGAAGGGAAAGGAGTGAAAAGTGAAGCTCTAAATTTAAAGAAATGTAGATGATGGTAACAAAGGGATTTATGGAGTCTTGCATAATTCTTGAACATTGGCTCTTTTAATGCTGTTGCCATTGCTGTGCTGTCTCTTGGAGAGTGATGGTACTAGCAGAGTGGGCTCGTGTATGTGTGAAAAGCTCTGTAGGTGGCACCTGTCTGGAACAGGTGCTTGGTGGCTTCTGGTTTTGTACTGACTCGCTAGTAATGAGTTTAATCTTTTTCCTTTTTGTTATTCTAGAAAATACATCTCTTGAGCTGACATACTTCAGAGAAGTTCTCAGATCACAACTAGTGGAGCAGATGAACTGAGAAGAGGCACTTTCAGTGATGTGTGCAGTAGATTCAGCAGATCCAGCCTCCTATTTCCTATTCTTCCAATATCATCTGTTACTGACGAGGGCATTTTGTATATTGTCCTTACACAATTGGCAGAGGTCAAAGTAAAGTGAAATGAATTGCATGAATGGTGCAAACTGTAATGCAAATTCTGATAAGTAATTCTTTTTGGATGATGTTTTGACATGTTTTTTGAAGGTTACAATTGTACTAGCTTCTACTCTGTTCATACCACAAGGTAACAGACCGTGAATCTGAGTAGACGAGATACAGTGAGAAGTGTACAAAAACTTAACTTTTTTTGTATGGCCAACTATGAAAATTATTATTATTTTTTTTTTTTTTAAAAAAAAAGGCTGATACCATAGCTGAGCCATCTCTCTGTAAACCAATCAGAAAATCAAACTCTGACAAAAAGCCTGTGAGAAATTCTTTAAATCCCTTCCCCTTTTATCTCTGCTTCTTTGCCTGGAAACTGATTAATGCCTATTGGAGTTGAAATTCTGCTGTTCTGTCAGCTAGTCAGCATCTGAAGGGAGAGGTGAGTTTTCAGAACTTCTGTTTTTTTTGTTGTGTATTAATAAAAAGACCATCATTTTTATTTATTTAGAATTTTGCAGTGCGCCATGCACATCCCTCTTTGTAATATGTCTAAGTTTATTGGGGGATCGGAGGTAAGTGTTTTTCTGTGATGATTAAATATCCCAAGTATGGGCAGATCCTCAGCTAACAAATCAATGCGCAGGTAGTTCTCAAGAGGTTAGAACAAATGGTCCAATGCTAATCTTGCTAAAACGTGTAAGTCTTAGTTCTGGTAACACTTGGAGACAGTAGCTATTAAAATTGACCTGCAGTCCCCATTTGACAAAAAAGGTGCCAGATTTTCTCAAAGACCCTGTCTATGTAAGGATTTCCACCCAAAGGATTAGGATCAGATCACATTTTTAATAGCTGTGTGAAGAGCTGTGCAGGAACTTGAGGCTGGAATTTGTAGGAGCCAGAAGGTTATCAAAAAAGGTGTATGTGATTTCAATGCTTTTCCTGTCTTGGTGTTCGATAGATGTACTGGGACCTGGGGGAAGAAGAGGAGGGTTTGAATTTTTTTGAAGGTTTTGAAAGATTATGCCTCTGTTATTTGTTGACTGGTGTAGCTCATCAAAGCTCTTAGTTGTTTGCAGAATGTTCCACAAATCAAAGTCTGTTTTTGCCTTTGATTAAAAAAATATAATGTTTAAGAAAAGACCCCTGGATGCTCCCTGAATGTCATCAGGCGGCTTGAGCTTGTCTCAGTCTTGTCTCAGGTGTTGGTGGGGATGTCTGCAGCGAGCCCTGCAGTGCCAGGGAGGGTCATTTTAGGAAACCCAATGATTTATGGAATGACGTTTCCATCACCAGGAAGAGATGCTGTATTGTCATTGTAAAGTGTGGGGGGAGGGAAGCTGAGTAGTTGGTGTGCTGGAAAACTGCAACCTAGAAATTACTGTTGTGACTCATTAGATGGTATCATTTGGAAACTGAGTAATTACATCCTATTCCCCCCTTTTATTTGACTTGGGGTGATGTAGTCGAGCACTGGTGTGTTTGACAGCTAGGTGACCTTTTAGCGAAGTGTCTGGCTGTATCAAGGATGGCTCCATGGTATAGAAGAGCATGAGTTTGTTGTGTACCAGAGTTATGCTGGAGGTCCTGATACCTTTGTTTTGGTTCCCCTTTGTGTTGCTAAATGAGCTCCTGAAACAAAGCAAGAAGAGGAAAAGCAGAGAGAAGTGTATTTTTTGTTGATTAATACACGTGCCCTGTGTTGTGTTGCATAACAGGAAGGACTGAGGGCAGGTTTGTTTTTATTGCAGCTATCTGCACGTCTTTGTGCTTGATACAGCCACAGACCTTCAGACCTGTGCCCACAAGAGAGTGGTGTTGAGCCATACATTTGCATACCAGGTACAAGGATTGAATTTACAGGTCTTGTATATGTAAAGTACAAGTTGACCTCGGTGCCAGTTCTGATTCCCAAATAAAATGTGACTTTTCTATCAAATCTGCTATATGCTAATTTGAAACAATATAAATATTTTGAAATTCAGCTGTTTTAGAATATAAAGGAACTGTAAATACACCAGCTGTTGTTTCTGTCAAATTATCTCTACCGTATGTGTCCACGTGTTTTTTTACTTACTACTGGAAGAAAATAAACCATTTTGAATCTGCTTACAGCCAGGGCTGGTCGTTCAGTGCGGATGTGCCTCTCCAAGGTTCCCTAGGTGGTGTGGGGTTGTAGTCTGCCTGGTGGTGCTGACAGGGCTCTGAGTGTTAAGTTCTCCTGTCTGTGACTTAGGGCTACAGCTGGTCAGGCACAAAGGGAGGGCTCACTTCTGTGCTGGATGATGTGCGTTAAGGCTTTGAGCTGGTGAAGTGGCTCTCATTTTGATTATTTGTATGTAAGCACTCGAGACACTGGAAAGATCACAACCTGTAGCAGCTCATGCTGAAAAAGTTGGCCTTCCCTATTGGAAGTGCTGATAGTGGTTATAGTTGATGCGTTTGAATATGTATGTTATTATCATGTGTTCATTTTTGTTCTCTGTACTGGCTGACATTACTACTTGACTTGCTCTTCTGTTTCACCTCAAACAAATGAAAACTGAAATGCCTCCTGAAGGCTCATTGTTTACTGAAATCTGTATACTATAAAAAAAACTAACTCTTAGCACTGCTTTCTTGAATTTAAAAGCTACGTTTATCCATCTGAAATGGGTAGTGTCCTGTGCCTGTCTAAATTTACAAGCAGCTCTTAAGTTGGAGCATAATAATAAATGCATATGAGCTGACAATATTTCTTACTTGAGCTATCTCCGGAGAACTTGTCGGGAAAAATATCAACAAAAGATGACTATGATAGGGGCATATCATTAAAAAAAGAAAATCAGAGGGAAAAAAATCCTCCTGTGCTCTTTTTAGCTGCTTATTTCATCTTCATTTTGGGAAAAAAAAAAAAAAAGTCAAGCCAGAGGCATGCAGACTAGGTGCTTTCAAAGTTGATCTTATGTGCTAGTCAAGGAGTCTGACGACATTGCTTTGTTTTCCTTACTGAAAAAAACTGCAGGAAAGCTGGGAGCAGGTGGGATTCCTTGGGCTCGTCCTTGCAGATGTTGCAGGCCCCGGTGGCTGGTGAGCATGGCGTGGGTGAGCCTGGCATGGGTGAGCTGACCTGTGCCCTGTGTGCATAAGGCAAAGAACCAGCCCAACGGTTTTCAGGGATCTCATTTGTGTTGATTGGTTCGTTTTTCTTTCTTGTATTGTACTTCTCTATTTCATTATCAGTTTTGAATAAAAGCTGTAGTGACTGCATTTGTGTGTGTGGTTTTCTTGATAGAGGGGAGAACGGCAGTCAGGGCTCTGCCATCTAGATGTGCTGGCTGCGTGCGGGAAGTGGCTCGGAAATGCTCATCTGAGGCTGCCCGTATGCGGCTGCTAAATTGGGTTTGGTCCTTTGAGGCGTGATGCACTCGGTGTATTAGAGACTCGAACCCTGTCGCCTCGGAGCTGCTGTGCTGGGCTGTGTCATGTTTGACCACATAGCCTACGCAAGCTGAAATTAAAAGTTTAAAAAAGAGGGAGAGAAATAAACACTGCTCCCAGCCTGGGAACATTTGACTCCCGTTGGGGAGGAGCTATTTTAAAGCGCAGACGGAGGGATGGCTATTTTTGCCCCTCAGCCAGACTGACTCAACTAATGCCCTATACTGTCCAAAGTGTCATGTTGACCAAATTCTTAAAAAGTAGAATAAAACAGAACAGGAAGGGTCCTTCAACCAGCATGAGGCAGACACCGAGGGAAGCTGGAAGTACCTGATCTGTACTGGATCCCCTCGGGGTGAGGTGTGCTGCCATGTGCTGTGCCTTGCTGCCTTATTCAGGCATGTGGTTTTATTAACGAGGAGGAGCGGAGGTAGAGGCCGGTGTGGGTAATGTGAGTGCTCTTCCACCACAAGCACCTGAGATGGGCAATGTCCATGGGCATGTGTAGCTCAAGTTCCTGGTAGTTGTCACTTCAGACACACGGTGCACGTGGAGCCTTCTGGAGAAGCACAAGTGTTATTCATCACGTGTAATACCCTGCTGAGTTACGTGCCTTAGTGCTGCCTGTGTGTTCTTGGGGGTTTCAAACACATTTTGTGTTAGGAACAAATGCTGTTTTCCTCTGATGGAGGTGGAGAAGGATCTCAAAATGGCGAGGAGCCGTACTATACTGACGGTGGGGTGATGGGGGAGACCTGAACTTGTGCAGCCCCATGAAGAGGTGGCTGCATGGGCAAGATGTGAGCCTGGGCTAGGCGGCCGCACACACAAGGCCATGGATCGGAGGTGAGGGTGGGTTGAGGTTCCCCAGGTCTGGTGTGTGTGTGGGGGGTTGAGGCCACTTTTGTCCAGCAGACCACGCAGTGCACGGTGTCACTGCCCGGGCACCGCCTGAAACCCTCAGGGCAGCATTTGCCAAGCACATCAGTCCCAAAGTTAGTCAAAAAACAACATCAACAAACAAACAAAAAACCTGAAGGGAATCTTTGTGTACCTGCATGGGTTTCTCTGCACAGAGGTGTGAGCTGGGTGCGTGAGGGAAATGCTTAGTACTCAGTTCTCACATGGCCCTTTTTTTTTTTTTTCTAAAGTAAATGTGAAAGTGCTTCTGGTTGCGTTTTGAGTCACTGCAGGTTTCTCTTGTCCTCCTGACATTCAAAACTCAGTATTCACACCATTTTTTAGGAGCTGAGGGTGAACAGGAACCACTTCCTGGCTCTGGGCACCAGCACCTTCTGCTGCTCGCCTCCCGGGCCGCATCCTGCTCCTCCAGGCTCTCGCGGGGCTGCAGTGATGCTTCCTGTCCGGCTCTGCTGGGCAGAGGTAAATATAGCCGGAGGGCGGCATAATTACAGCAGAGGAAGGCGAGGAGCGTGGCTGCCCTCCAGGTACCCGCGTCACGGGGAGCGGCAATGGTACGTGACTGGGGCTGGGGGCACCTCACCCCAAATCATGACCCGATGCAGCCCTGGCTCCTTCCCCGGGGGGATTTGCTGCTTGATGCTTCTTTTGGGGTCCGGTCCCCTTCCCAAGCAGGGATGTGAGGTGGCGCTGGGTCTTCAGGGGCAGAGTTAAATACGGGCTGGACACGAGGAGCAAAACAACACATCGTAATTGTTCGAGGTGCCTAAAATAAGGCCGGTGATGTACGCTTGCATCTGGTGGGGGCCAGGGATATAATTTGGTCGCAGGTCAAGAGGAAAACACGTCCCACGGTATCTGTGAGGGGAATCGGGTGAGGAGGAGGGGAACGACGACAGGAGGGGCGCAAATTTAGCAAGGAAAACAGAGCGCAGGCCTGTCAGCTCATTAACAGCCAGCCCCGCCGCTCGTGCCCCCCCGCCCGCCACCAGGAGCTGTTTTTGGGGCCGGCGTCCCGGTGGAGGAAGCGTGGGAGGCCGCTTCCCGCCGACACCTCCGCACCCGGCCCCGGTGCCATTGGCTGCTGGTGGCCCAGGACAGCGGTTAAATGCCGGGGCAGCGGCGTCGGGCTGGCAGCACACGCGCTGCACGCTACCGCACGCGTCCGTGCCTTGGCTGCATCGCACCAGCAGCAGGATGAAGGCTGCGCTGCTGGCGCTGCTGATGCTGTGGGCTGCGGCCTGCGCCCACCCTGTGAGTACCCCTACGCAGCCCCCGAGCCCCAAATCCCGCTGTTTCTGCCCCCCCAAACTGACGTGAGGTGTTCTCTTGGTGTTTAGGTGCACAACCGCCTCTCCGCGCCCCTGGAGCCTGAGGTAAGGTGCCCGCATCCCATGGCAGTGGGACGGTCCCCTTGGGGAGAGATGCTGCTGCGGGTCTGGGAGCTTTGCCCCATCAGTTTAGTTTTTTAAGCTGGAGGGGCTTCAGCTCAGGCGACTTTCTCTCTCCATGCATGTTTTCTCTTAACCTGAAGCGCTACGCTATGCTTGTGCAAAAAAAAAGAAAAAGAGTTTCTGTGCTCTCTGCGGTTCAGGCTACCCTGAGCTCAAAGCCTTCTTATTCCTGTATCTGTGCGTGACGACCTGTCCCATCTCTGCAGGATGGAACGGCACCTAACGCATAAGGTGGCAGTCTCTCGTAATGCCTGGTCCCAGCTAAGAAGGGCTGGATGTTTTTCTCCCACCCGCAGTAGCAGAGGGGATGAGGTGGGAAGCGCTGCGGGTCCACAGAGGCTTGCATGGCTTAGGAGGCAGCGATGCTCAGGCACCTTACATGCTGTTATTACCTGCAGGACGCGGTGCCGGGGGATGAGGTGAAGGTACTGGGCCCCCTCCTGGGCGGTGGAAACCTCGGTCACCTTCGTGCCAGCGTGGGGCCAGGGGATGTTGGTGACAGGGACCTTGCTGTCGGGAACCACGTGGAGCAGGACCTTGCCGAGCATGACGGGCTGCCCGCCTGGCCCGGGGACGAGGAGGATGACAGCGGGGACGACACCTTGGACGGTGAGGAGGGCGAAGGGCCCAGCTACGGCACTGGGGATGCTGGAGGACATGGTGACAGCAGCAGCAGCAGCAGCAGTGAGAGTGCAATGGCCCAGCACCGCTACAGCAGGTACCGAGGCAGCTTCAAGCGCGGAGGGGGCAGCAGCAGCAGCCAGGAGGACGAGGAGGAGAGCGCTGGCTTGGGTGGTGAAGGCATGCAGGGAGACGACCCCTCAGTTTTTGACAATCTGGGCGGAGGGCGACGCATCCGGGGGGCCTCTGTCAGCCCCCGGGAGGACAGGGACAGCCGGTCCCCAGAGGCCGAGGACACTGACTCCACGGAGGACAGCCCCTCAGCTGAGGAGAAGAGCAACTCACAGGAGGACAGCCAGGCCAGCAGGTCTGGGGAGGATGAGGACAGCCACGATGAGGACAGGGATAGCCCCTCTAGGGAGGCCTCAGATGAGGAGGCCTCAGATGAGGAGGCGTCAGATGAGGAGGCCTCAGATGAGGAGGCCAAGGAGTCCACAGAGTCCGCGGAGGATGGCTCAGAGGAGGCAGTGAGCGCACCAGAGGGGCGCAGCGGCAGCAGGGAGGAGCAGGCGTCCCCTGAGGACAGGAGCGCACCGTCTGACCTTGACAGCGAGGAAGAGCAGAGCAAGTCCAGGGAGGAGGAGGAGGAGGAGAGTAAGTCCACAGAGGACAGCTCGGAATCAGAGGAGGATGGGAACGGCTCCAAACCTGACAAGGATGCTCCGAGCGCATCGGCCGAGAGCCACAGCGCATCCCCGGAGGGCAGCGACGAGGATGACGAGGAGGAAGACAACACAACAGGCGAGGACAGCACATCCACAGAGAGCACCAACAGTGCGTCCCCAGAGGATGAGGATGATGAGCAGAGCCACTCCCAGGAGGACGCCAGCTTGCTGCGCAGCCTGGGCAGTGAGAGCCGCAAGCGGCGGCTGGACGCCTACCGCAGGAAGCCAGCCGCCGACTACGATGACAACGACTGCCAGGATGGGTACTGACAGCAGCACATAACTTATTGTTTGTGCGGACGGGTCGGCTTCCTCCGGGGAAGATGCTATGGACAAAATGGGTGAGAGCTGGCCACGTGGGGCAGCCACTTGTGGGGGGATGCTGGACACGGGTAAAACCCAAGTTCTGCGTCGCAAGCGGATGTGTCCTGGCACTCTCCCTAAAACTGCCCACCTGTGCTGCACGGGGAGTCGTGTGTGGAGTGTGCCACACCATGTCAGGATGGGGTGTATGTAATATTTTGTAAGAAATGTACAGAAAGCATTCTATTGTATCCTTTTCATGTCAATGGCACTTACCTTTTTGAAACTGAAACGTATCCTGTGTACATCTTCATCAACATTAAAAAACATCAGACCCCACTGCTGTCGGCTTTGCTGCTTTTCTTTCCCAGAAGGCTGCAGGGGTTTGGGGGTGGAGGAGCTGCTGGGCAAGAAGGGGTTAACCCAAACTGGGCCCTGCCCCCAGCTGGGTGAGATTTGGGGTAGAAAAGCAGAAAATGGGCTGGGCCCTAGGAAGGATGGGGCTGTTCTGTAAGGTGGGCAGGTTGGTTTGGGGTGCCTTTTTGCCATTTTGGGCACAAATCTGAGTTGAAATCAGAGCTGCAGAGGGGTGCCGGGTGGGTGCCTCATGGGCCAGGCTGTGAGGTTCTCACGCGCAGCAGGCAGAGGCACTGCTTTGTTTTATTGCAGCTGCAGGGAGCGGGTTTCTGGAGGAAGAGCTGAGTCTGGAGAGGAGAGGAGGCACCACCTGCTGCTGCCAGCCGAAACCCGGTGCTGTGCCACCTGCAAAGCACAAGGCAGCGCACGAGGTCCATTACGGCGCGCAGCACCCCTTACAGTGCACGCACCCCCAGAGCCTTCCTTTGCAAAAGTAAAACGAGCACCTGAGCTGGAAAGGGCGTGCTGTACGCAGTCAGGTGGTTGGTTGTGAGCGTCGAAGCCCATCCGTACCAGTTGCATGGTGACTGATCGCTGTGGGTGTTGGCACGGTCCTCCTGACGCAGCAGCTCGGCCACGCACCGCACACGTTGCAGCCCTGCGCTGCTGCTGCTGGAGCGGGCAGCATCCGACGGGTTCGGGTTTGCGACAGTTCCGTGATCGCGTTTCAGGGACCTGCCCTGTTTCCATGTCCCTGCGTTTCGGGAGCATGCGTTGCAGCCCCAGTCATTGCCTGCTTTTAGCCGGGTGCGTAAATAGCATTAATTCCTTTGATGTGGTTTCGTGCCTCAGAGAAAATGGAAAATTATAGGAAACGTGTGTTTGCAGTGGGCTGATGCAAGCATTTGGGTGCTAATACCTTAGCCAGATACCTGAAGAGTTTTAGGTGCTCTTCCCTCCTGCTCTTACTCTAAAATTGACAGCTTGCTGAAAAAACAGCCAGTGCCGTGCCCGGCTGATGGGCTTTGGATCTGGGGGCACATGCCACCCTTCTCCCCGCCACCTCCTGTGTGGAGTGAGCTTCTGCCTGTGTTTGCTTTACTTATTTTTGGTGCTGAGGTTTCCTGCCAGAATAGCTGCAGGGCGAGGAGATGGGACGGCACCGCCTTGCCGCGCTGCAAAAATACCAATTACAGGCGGGAACGTGCCGCTTGGCACCAGGACGGGGCGTCCCGGTGCGAGCCCCAGGCGCGTGTCCTGTGGGGCAGAGCTCAGGGGTGCCTTCCCCATCCTCCTCCTCGTCCTTCTCCTCCTCCTTGGGGCTCCGGGGGGTCCGGTCTCACAGCCCCATGTTCGTCATCGCCTGCAGTAATGAGCCCATTGTGGAGCCCCGGGTGTTGGGTTGCGGCACAGCGAGCCCCACGTGCGCCGTCACGGGTGGCATCGGGGGACGTGGGGACACCGGGGCTGGCTGGTGCCGGCTCTGCCCTGCCAGCTAAAGATAGGTGTGTGGGCACACGGTCATTATCCCCCGGCTTTTTTAGGGATTTTGGGTGAAATCAGCACTTTTAGAGTCAAAGTTCTTTTTTTAAAAGGCAGCGTCCCTCTAATTACATAACGGGTCGCCTCCTGCAGCCCAGCTCTGATTAAATTTAAACTCCAACCTGGGCAGGCTGTGCCTGTCCCCATTCCCACCTAGCCCTGTTTTTATTTTTTATTTTTTTCCCCTCTTTAACAGAGAGCACTGCAATGGCTTTAGAAAAATGTATTGTTTATATATTGTTGTTATATATATATATATATTTGTGGGTTTTCCTGGCCCAAGGCGCCAGCCGAAAGCTGTGGCCAGCCCTGCTGCTCCCTTGTAATTATGGCTGCAGCAACACCGTGGGCTTTGAAGCCCGCTGGGCACATGTAGCTCTGCCCCACAGGCACATGCTTGCCACCGGGGCCACCGGTCCCCTGGGTGGCCGTGAGGGACCTCTCCGTCCCCTCAGATGTGGGATCGGTGGGAGCCCTTCCCCAGCATCTCCGTGCTGATGTGGGGATGAAGGCAAGGACAAAAAACCAATGCCTTGCCAGTGCGGTCCCGACCTGGGGACAAACTGACGGGAAGCGTTTCGTCTCCAGCCCCATCCCACCTCACACGTTTTTTATTACACTTCTGTCCCGGGCACTGAGTTCACCAGGGGCTTCTCCAGGCAGCCCCATCTGTCAGGACTCAGCATTTTTTTGGTCCATGGTTTCGCCCAAGGGATCGTGGAAACTGGGCCTCTGAGATCGCCATTTATTTACTTTTTTGGTTGTTTTACAGAAAAAAACAGCAGCAGAGATTCCCAAAGAGGGAGGCAGCAGTAGGAAAAAAAAAAAAAAAAACAAAAAACAAAAACTGAAACCAGATTTCCCAATATTTATTTTAACCGAGGCCCAGGACCTTATTATACCCTCCAGCCATGGCCAGACCCTCAATTAAGTGCCGCGGCACATCCCTCCTGGCATCAGCACGGGGCTGGCCATTGGCTTGAAGAGATTTGGGGGTTTTCTGGGCAGGCAGGGCCAGGGCAGGGCGGCGACTGTCTGGGGGGGTGAAAGGGGGGCCCGCGGCCGCCTTATATCCCACAGGGCAGCGGCTGTGGGAAATCAGTGCCGGCCGACTCGCTGGGAGCCCCGGGTGCTGCAGAGCGTGAGTTTTCTCTGTTTGGGGTTGCATGGATTTAATGTGCTTTGGGGGGCTGAGAGGGGGCATGGGGTGTTTTCAGTCATTGTATGGCTGTATGGTATGGCTTGGGGATATGGGTCGGCTGCCTTCCACCCAGGACAGCAGCAGCATCCTGCTGGCGATGGTGGGGATGCAGGGTAGGGACCGGCACCACTGATGCCATTTATGGGGACACGGCTCCTCCAAGCAGTACCCCGTGTTTTTAGGAAGGGGTTGGCTGGGCACGGGAAGTGCAGATGCCAATGTCCCCTCTGCCTTTTGGGGCATAGCTGTGGTGTTCCCCAGGCACAGCACCAGCCTCTGCCTCTTGCCGCTGCTCCCAGCACCATGAGGACAGCGCTGCTGCTCGCCTGCCTGCTGGCCATGGCCTCCGCCTTCTCGGTGAGTGTGGGGACCATGGGGGGACCCTGACCCGCCCCACCCCCGGGCTGGCACCAATGCAGCCTTTCCCCCAGGTGAAGAGCTGGCTGCGGCGAGTGGGCGCGGACGACTCGGAGGAAAACGCGGTAGGGTCGCGCCCCAGCGGTGCCAGCATCAGCGGGGTCGCTGCATCCCTCCCCGAGTGATGGGGGTCCGCAGCGGGGGCTGTAGGGCTGATCCGCTCCTTCCTTTCCTCTGCAGGTGTTCAAGAACCGGCGCCGGTACTACCTGTACCGCTACGCCTACCTGCCGCAGCAACGCTACCAGGTGGGTCCACTGGGGGCTTCACGGGGGTCTCAGCCCCACGCCTGGGGGTTTTGCCCCCAGAATGCCCCCGCACATCTGCACCAGCACCTGCAGGGCTGAGGCCGTGGGGCTCAGAACACTGACGGGACCCAGCAGCACGCTCTTCCTCTCCGTAGGGCAGCGACTCCTCGGAGGAAGAGGGGGACGGCTCGGAGGAAGAGGAGGAGGGGGAAGGTGGGGTGAGTACTGGCCATAGGGGCCCTCCGGCCTGGAGAAGAATAAATGCAGAAATGTGAGGGACTCACACCCATGCATCATTGGATTTGGGGGGAAAAAATGCAACTGACGCTGTGTCCCCTCCTGTCCCCACAGGTACCATCCCACCCAGGAACCCAGGTGGCAGGCGAGGGGGTGGCCCCTGGGGACGGCGGGCTGGGGGGGGACGCCACACACCCCCAGAAGGTGAGCTCAGGGGGCGGGGGGATCAGTGTGTGGCCTCCAAAGTTGGGCCCTGAAATGCACAGCTGATGCTGGGTTATTCCTGTGTGCTGCAGGGCTGTAAGGGGGCCCCGAAGGGCAAGGGTGGGGATGAAGACAGCGATGAGGAGGAAGAGGAGGAGGAGGAGGAGGAAGAGGTAGAGGAGCAGGAGAACAGCGTCAATGGGACGAGCACCAACACCACAGCAGGGACAGAGGGGCCCCATGGCAACGGCACAGCAGCAGCCAAGGAGGAGGAAGAGGAGGAAGAGGAGGAGGAGGAAGAGGAAGAGGAAGAGGAGGAACCTGAAGCAACCACTGTTGCTGCCACCACTGTGCTGGACGAGGCGACCACGGCGAGTGACGGGGAGCACACCGAGGCCACCACGGCCGGGGAGCAGTGGGAGTATGTGGTGACGGCCGGGGGCCGCGGGGACGAAGGCCCCACTGAGGGCAGCTACGGGGACCACGAGGGTTACGCACGTGGGGACAGCTACCGGGCATACGAGGACGAGTACGGCTACTACAAGGGGCATGGCTACGACGTCTACGGCCAGGATTACTACTATAGCCAGTGAGCGCAGGAGCGCTTGGGATCGCGCAGCAGCCGCCTCCCATTTTCTGTGTATCTCACCAACCCAAATGCAATAAAGCAACTGAACGGAGCTGGCTCGCGAGGTGTGGTTTGCTTCTGGATGAGTGTTTCGGGTCAGCAGGAGAGGCTGCAGCCCTGGGGGGTGGACGCCAGCAGCGGGTCCGAGGGTCCCCACGTGGCCCTGGTGTTCCCACGGCAGGGCTGGCCGGGCGCCAGGCTGCGAGCCGCGCTAATTATCAGGCAATTGCGGCCCCCGGGGACAGATATTTATACACCGTGCTTTCTGTTTGCGCGGCCAGGTGGAACATTTGATAGCTGCCTGCCACCACAGGCTCATTTTTAGATGGAAATTACTGCCCCCCTCCCCAGCCCAGCATCCGCGGGCGCTCCCAGCCCTGACAAATGGCCCTGGGCAGGAGCTGATTGGCTCCAGGCCCCCCCTGGGCAACTTTAAATTTCAGCCAAGGGCACAGAGCCCCCAGCGTCGCCTGCGGGGACCAGCCTCTGAGGAGCACAGGTAACCCCCCTGTCCTGCTGCCCCTGGGGACGCCCGCCCACACCACAGGTGAGGAGCCCTCCACGGGGTGATGCTGTGCCCCCAGGAGCCGCCCAGGATGCGCGCAGCCCTCCTCTGCCTCTGCCTGCTGGGCGCCGTGCTGCCCACACCCGTGAGTATGGTGCTGCCCACTGGGAGCAGCCCACCGAATAGCCCCATCCCCTGCCCCGTCCCACATCCCATCTAATATCCCACTGAGCATCCCATCCAGTATCCATTCTAATACCCTATTAAATACCCTCTTGAATACCCCATCGAATACCCCATTAACTATCCCTTCAAATACCCATTAGCTATCCCTTCGAATACCCCCATTAACTAACCTTCTGAATACCCCATTAACTATCTCTTTGAATACCCCATTAACTACCCTATTAAATTCCTCATTAACTATCCTATCAAATACATCATTTATACGTCAAATATCCCAGTGAATGCTCCATTAACTGCCCCATTGAATACCCCATCGAGTACCAGAATACCCCATCCAATACCCCATTAGCTATCCCATTGTCTACCCCATTAACTATCCCATTGTCTACCCCATTAATACCCCATCGAATACCTCATCTATTACCCTATTAACCACCCCAGTGACTACCCCATTAGTGATCCCATTAACCCCCCCAGTGCTGTGGCAGCAGAGCCCGCAGCACCACTCAGATCTGCTTACCCCACGCCTTCCTGGGTACCACGCTGTGTCTCCCACTGGTGTTTTCCTGCCCACAGGTACCGCTGCCGCCAGCCAGGGTGAGCGGGAACTGCGCCGGACAGCACCGGGTAGGTCAGGCCATGCCAAAAATCACATGGAAAATTGGGAAATGAAGCCAGGGGACATGGGAAACATGAGCTCGGGAGGCATGTGAGGGAGGTGGTGGGAGCTGAACCCCACTGCAGGGAAGCTTCTGCCACCATTTTTAGGAGGAAATCATTTTTCCCTCTCCCCCCAAGATACTGTTGAAAGGCTGCAACACCAAGCATGGCTTCTACATCTTCAAATATGTGTACTCGTTTTCCACACGGAGGAACCAGACGCAGATAAAGGTGAGAGGTGCCGGGGGTGGTGTGGGACCCCGGGGTGTGCCCACTGCCCCATGCCCACCCTCCCCGTGCCCCCCACAGAAGGAAGAGGCTGATGAGCAGAGCGCTGTCCCCGTGCACCAGCCACGAAAGGAGGATGGGGAGGCTCCGGTGCGAGGCAGCGGAGGCCGCTATGCACTGGAGGATGGGTACAGCGCCAAGCCTGAAAACCGCAGCACCCCGGGTAGCCGTGGGGAGAGCCGTGCTCCACGCCCGGGTGCCAGCACGCATGTGGGTCCCACCTTGGCTAGCTCGGAGGGCAGTGGTGACATGGATTTGGTGTCGCTGGAGGAGGTCAATGGTGGCGAGGACATCCTCCTGCAGAGCATCCGCCCTGGTGGCCCCCGTGGGGATGGTGATGGAGGGGATGGGGGTGATGGTGGCGTGTGGGGGGTCCTGGTGGACAGGGCTGTGACATCTGGGCAGGAGAGGGTCTCGGCTGCCAGAGGGGCTGGGGACGAGGGCAGCGGCGAAGTCACCACACCTGGCCGAGGGCGGGCGGGCATCACAGGTGGCATGGGGACAGGACGTGCCGCTGTCAGCTCTGTCACCGAGAAGGAGGAGGATGTCCGCATGGACGCCGAAGGTGTGGATGAGTTCGCGTACATTCCCGATGTGGGTGCCATCACCATCACCAGGGGGCTGCCGGGCAGTGCCGGTGTCACACAGATCACCCCGGAGGATGAGGTGAAGATCTTAATCGGGAGGGCCAACATCCACATGGGTGAGCACGGCGGCACCCAGGGCAGCACCAGTGCTAGCAGCGAGGATGGTGCCATCCCCACCACAGGGACCACTGGGCCCTGGGGGCAGCCTGAGGGACTGGCCACCACAGACACCCCACGCCACGGGGACAGCATCACCAGCAGCCCTGGGGGTGGCCGTTCCACAGGGAACGATGGGAGCGGTGCCACCGCTGTCCCCAGTGGACAAAGGTTGATGGTCCCCATCCCTGAGGGAAGCACCAAGGGTGACGTTACTGTCACCACAGTGGTCAATGGCCATGGGAACCATGGCGACAAGGCGAGAGGTGAGGGGCCAAGGTCCAGGGGCAGGCCTGCTGTCACAGCCGGGGGTGCCAGCGGCGAGGTGTCCTCTGGACTGACCACAGGGGACTGCAGCACTACTGCCAGCACACTGGCTGGGCACACGAGCAGGAGCGCTGCTGTAGGGCAAGGAGGCAGTGGGGAGGTGGGGACGGCATCCCCAGTGAACGACGGGCCCAAGGCCCGGCCGGAGGAAGCTGAACTCAGAAAGGCAGCGAGGACAGAGGCAGTGTCATCGCCCAGGAGGGCAGTGGCGAGGCTGGCCTCTGGCAGAGCCCACACAGGGGATGCCGTTGGGACTGCCGCCACAGTGCCGGGAGCCCCCAGGCCACGGGGCAGCCCCCGAGCCCGGGCCCAGCACCCCAAGGGCAGCAAGGCATCGGCCTCGGCCTCAGCAGGGGGCTTCGTCCGCCTGCATGGAGGCCAGAGGCTGGTAGGTCTGGCGGCTCTGGAGCGCTCCAGGCAGCTGGACCAGGTGAGGCATGCCGACGAGCTCCACCTGCACGAGCGGGCCCTGTACAGCCTCGGCGGGGTGGGGGGCAGCCCCCTGGTGCCCCCGAGCGCCCACGCCGGCCTCTGGAGTGCCGACAGCAGCCAGTCCTCGGAGGGGGAGCGAGGCAGCCGCAGCGGGAGCGGCGAGGAGCACTCGTGGGGTGCCCGGAGGGCGGCGGCGCGGTTCCACCATGGCCCCTCTGTGCCCCTCTGAGGTGCCACCAGTGTGTGTCCCCCCCCCCCGCCACCCCAAAAATCAGCAGTGTAACAAAGTGCGTGCTCGGCGGCGGCGTAGCAAAACGGTGAAGAAAGCCCCGTGTCCTCCAGCCTCCAGCATGATGGAGAAATAAAGGCATTTCTGTCACTGAGGCTCTGCTGGGTTTTGTGCTCACAGTGGGGACTCGCGTGCCATGCGGGGCCCTGCAAGCAGCCCCCCCGGACGTGATTCCTACCCGTCCATCGCCCATCGTGTCCCTGTGCTGTCCACTGGCGAGAGCTGGGCACCATCTAGTGGGAAAAGGCTTTTGGAGGGAGAGCAGCCAGCTGCACGTGGGCAGCTGTTTATGCGGGTAAATGCTTATGGGAGGAATGTCAGCCACGGTGGGTTTCCAGCGATGTTTAGCATCTCATCCCCCTGGCACAGGGTGCAGAGGCTTTTGGCAGTGGCCTCAGCAGCAGAAAACCCCAGGTTTTACAGCTTCAACCGCCCCCCAGGCCCTGCTGCAGCTGTTCCTGCCTGCAGCATGCACAGCTGTGCTGGGAGGAGCCCGGTCCTTCATCAGGGACACCCTGCCCCACAGCTATTTAGCCCCTGAGGAAGCACCATCCCTCTTTTGGGGAGGGCAGTGGCAGCAGCTCCTCATCCTGGCGTGGCCACAAGTCTGTTTGCAAGCCCCACCTGGAGAGCTGTGGTGCCATGGAGCTGGTGGGGCCACCACTGCCATCACCCAGGTACAGCCAGTGCCTTTGTTTCAAAGTCAGGGGCACCCCAAAAGTGTGAGACGTTTGCTCCATGCTCTCCTTGCTGTTGTTTGTGGTTGCCTGATCCCTCCCCATTAACATGGATGTGGCAATGCCGCAGCTCTTGTGGTGGGAAAACCCTTGTCCTGCCCTCCTGGGTCTAGAGGGGTTGGAGAAATGCTGCAAGCAGATGGCAGTGGGGTTTTGGATAATTGTAATTAATACACAGGCTGTTTCAGCTCCAGAGGTGTCTCTGAAGGGCTCCCACCTGCCTTGTGCTGGGCCTTGTAGGGAGAGTCAAGCCTTCTTCCGCTCCTCATGCGGTTGGTGTGGCAGGCAGAGAGTTTCAGGGTTTCCTGGCACCACAAGGAGGTAGCACAGCCTTTGCCATGCAGCTCCAGGCACCAAGAACGAGGTCCCTGACCTTTAGGGGAAATCAGTCCCGTTTTGGGGGTGTTTTTGCCATCCCATGTGCACCGGAGGAAGCCAGGATGGGTGGCAATGCTGCTGGGGCTGCCCCATCAGCAAGCAGTGGGGCCGGAGCTGGCACGCTGACCTTGCTGATGGCACTGAGGAAACATGATTCACGAGCTGGGAGGCTGCTGGAAAATCTCATCTTGTGTTACTGAGCTGCTGCAGTCTGTCGCACCTCTGGAGTGGCTCAGAAGTTATTTGTGTTTCCTTGCCCTTTGGTACCTTGAGGGGCAAGGTTGGAGCTCAGCTCCTCTGGGGTCTGGATGATTCTCGGAAACATGTGGGTGAGGCTGGTGCTTGCCCTGGGTGGCTTTTTTTGCACACCTTGCTGGTGACGGTGACCAGGAGGGAGGGCAGGGCTTGCATCTCAGCATCCCTGCCTGCTTCTGAAGCACGGCTAGACCAGTCATGGCCTCCATAAACGCAGCTGAAAGGGGATTTTGCTGCTAAATGCAAGCTGGAAGGTCCTTGGGAAAACCCTTGCTGAGCCATGGTTGTCAGTGTTTTGTAACACAATAACCTCCTGGACCTAATGGGCCAGAACATGGTAAAACAGATGCAAGAGGGACGCCTTTTGGGTGACTGACTTTCAGCAGGAGCTCACACTTCCAGAAGGTCTCAGGCTCTGTCCTGTGGTCTTTGTGCGGATCCCTGGAAATCAAAATATTTGCCTGCTTGGTTCTCCCCTCTTACCTTTCTCCCCCACTGCTGCTCTCATTTCAGAAAGCACGGCTTGGATCTCAGCGCTCCTTGCATGAAGGCCAGGGGGAGGCAGTGACTGTGAGGAGGGCCAGTTCTGGTTGCTGCCCAGAATTGGGCTGATTTTGGGAATTCTGCAGGAGTATCCCATGCCCCGATGCGTGCCGCGTGCGGATTGTCAGGGCTGGTGTTTGTACACAAGTTTTACAACTGCTTGGGATCAGAAGGGGGTTTGTCATGTCGAGCAGTGGCTTGCGAGCACACGCGTGTTGTGGTACATGTTTACTCTGTGGAGAATTGCATTTATAGACTGGGGGGAACAAGCTGCTCCCAGCGAGCCTGCTGTCATTATAGGTTATGGCAGCCCTTCCCAGACCACTGCCTTAAACAGGAAGGCAGAGAGACGTCTGCCCTCTCTTCAGTTTTACAAACCAAACCCATCACAGTGTTTTGAAATGCTCAAACCAGAGCTCAGAATAACCCCATTCTTGTGCTTCGGTTTGTATGCGCAATTATACCTTGCGACAGGAAGAAAACCATGTTAATTACATTTCACAGAAAACACGTTTCTCTTCTGCTTTCCTAGACCGTTCTGCAGGGAGATTACTGTGTTGAAATACAAACACAAACAAGCCAACCAACCGCTGTTTTTATTGGAAAGCCCAATTTCCCCCTGCCACTCGTCAGAGTAGGCTCTGCTCGGATGAGGAGATTTCCTGGAGAGTAACAGCTGAACAACCTGCAGGAGAAATGCTCCTTCTGGGCACTGCTCTCTTCCAGACCCTGTTTTCAGCTTTTTTTAACACCAGAGTGTTCCTAACACCTTTCCCACTGGAGGCTTGGCTACCTGGGCAGCCTGCTGGGGTGGGCAGTTGGGAGGAGAAGACCAAGATATGAGGGTGTGCTGTGTGTGGTGGAACTGGTGCTCATCAGTGTGGTTTTTAAAGAATAATGGCTTTAGTGGGCAATAACCCCAATACAGGAGGAGAAAGTGGAGAAGAGCGAACGAGAGAGTTAGTGAGATTTAGTGGAGCATTGTGTACTGTTTGAGTGGGGGCATCTTGAAAATGCCCCCAAGCACCACAGGGTAAGATCCTTTGAAATGCAGCACAGGTGGACACCTCTTAGCTAAGGGCTAAAAAAAAATATGTGCTGGGATGCCTTGTGCATGGCTGAAAAAAAATGAAAAATTGACCCCAACATGTGTGACAGAGGTGCAAGGTCTTAGAAGCGAGCCATGGCCACTGCAATGGTGAATAGGAGAAATGCTACCAGCACATCTGCTGGATGGCAGGATTTGGCCCAATGCAAGCTGTTGGGCTTGGGTTCCTTGTGCCCCCACTAATTGCTGCATGTGCATGGCGTGGGGCAGCGGGTGCAGACGGGCTAATTGTCCGCAGGCCGTGTGGTGGTGAAACAGGAGCAGCCCTGCTGTCTGAGGCTTCAATTTGCACTGTCTGCACAGCCCACGTAACAGAAAGCCGCCCAACACACAGTCCCTGTGTGTGTGAATGCAGCTTTTCCCCACCAAAGCCTATGGGGAGGACTTCCTGCTAGAGTTTAGCAGCGATGGCCGCAGAAAGCAATTAGGTGGCCAGGTTTCTGTTTGTTCTGCTGTTCTGTATCTGTGGGGTTTGCTGCCAGTATCCATGCTGATGGGAAATCAGCGTGCTGGGAGAAATGCTGTCTTAGCTGTGGGCTGAGAGTGAGATCTGAGCACCTCTGGGGCTTCTGTGCCCTGTCTGACGCGTGGGCAGCACGGAGCTGGGCCTGACAAAAAAAAAAAAGGGGGGGGGGGGGAACTACCAGTTCTCTTCTAGCTGGCTCCTTTCTTTCAAACCTTACCTAGGACCTGATAGCTGCATGACCTGTGGGTCCTTTGCAGCAGCACTGCGAGGTCGGGCCTGCACAGAGCTACAATGAATGTGACCTGCGCTGAAAGCGATGCGAGTTACACGCCGCGACATCAGGGTGGGAAGGGTTGGTAGACATCGAGTTGAATGAAAGGCTAGTTCAAAGAGTGGTTTCCATTAGGATTTCAATGCTACTGTGTTTTGGTTATAGTCACCTTTGGTGGAAAATCTATGTAATTGCTATCATTTTAAGAGCCCAGGCCATCCAGCAGGCATGTCTTTGGAAAAGGGTGAGTCAACTGGAAAAGCAGCCGTGCTGCCTCCCAGTGAAACTCACACTGTTTGCCAAAAAGCCACAGGGAGTGTTCTCTGCACAGCCCACCTTGTCCTGCTCTTGCTCCTGAGACCTGGTCCCACTTGTCCTCCTATGTGAATCTGTGAAATGGTACCAACGCTGTTTACCCTGCGGCCTCCCGTGATGGCAGTGACCTAGCAGAGAGGCACGGCGGCTGGGTCTGGGAGGTTGGAAGGTATACCTGAAAACAACCACTGTGCTTGGGGTACGGGCAGAGGAGATGCCCACACCCACCCATGGCTACTTGTGGGAATTTGTCCCTCCTCTTCCCATCTTCTCTCAAGCAGGGGGCTTGGGTTATTTGCATTAGGACTTCTGACGTACTATACAGGAGCATGCTCTAGGTCTCTCTCTTGTTGCTGTAATTTTCCATTTGTTTTGTAGCTTCCGTGTGACTCAGAACTCCAGAATTTCATTTGGGACCAAAAGGGGAACGTAACTTATTAACCGCGTGTAGATGTGTTTCTATATCCACGCCTGTGTGCACGCACAGCTGTGGCAGAGTCCAAGCGCAGTGGCGTTGCAGGAAGCTCGCTCCCATCGTGCTGTCAGCCCTGGATGCATTTGTGCTTCCAGTTTCAAACCAGCAAAAATACCTCGTGTGTGCCCCTGCATACCAGAGCCTGCCCAAGGGAGCTCGGCACCTTTTGGCAAATGCTGAACACAGAAGAACCTCTTGCCAGGGTTTGTTAATCTGAGCAGCACTGCTGACCTGCATCCTGCTCTGCATTTTGCTGTAGCCACCATCTGATTTTTTTATTGTTCCTCCTGCTTTTCACATCCATATGCTGCTGCTAGGGTGGTGCAGGAGCGTGAAGCACCGGGGAGCTGCGTGGGTCAGGTGCTGCTGTGTCAGTGCTACCGAAGGTGCAGGTGCTGGTGTTTCTGCTGCTCCTCAGGGGCATGGTCAGTGCTGCCCAGCAGCTCTGCCACTGCCCCCCATCGTGAGATGAGACCAACCAAGCTCCCCAAAACCATCTTGCTTCCTCCTGTTGTCTAATCGATGGCTTAGATGTGAGTTAGGCTGTGTTTCAACATCGGTTATTTTGGGTACAACAGATCAAATTTCTCCATACAGAACGGATGTTGCTTCCCAAAATTGCTTGTCATCTTCTGTGCTCACATTTTCCATGGGTGAGGAGAAGTCACTTGACCTCTTGGTGATAAACAAGGCTCCATGAGCAAACTGCACTTCTGGCTTCTTATTTATTGGCCTGGAATGTTGTTCCTAATGCAAAGATCCCTGATGCTGCCTATGCCTCTCCAGGGCTGGTTGCCCCGGTGGCTGTCGCTTCTTGCTGTTTGCTTTCGAGCCTGCTCATTAACTGAGTTTCTTAGGCTTTCCTTTCGTCTAGTTAATGTATAGCTCCAGTGCACTTCCTGCTTTGCATCCCTATGCCAACCACAGTTTGCCATTTATTCTGCCAAATTTATAGCTGTAAGCTCAACCAATAATCTTTCTAGGTAGCCACTATGAATTATGTGCAAAATGTTATTTCCTAAATCTGGATGTGATTGTCTTTTTTAGATCTTTTTTAGCGTGGCAGGCTGCTGGGGGAGCAAGTATACGATTAGGAAACTGAATCTGTCCCTTGACTTGCTGGATGGCAATATCTCTCTCGGGTGTGAGAGACTACTTCCCATTCCATTAAAAAAAAAAAAAAAAAGAAAAAAAACAAGAAAAAAAACATTACATTCATAATTCTTTTTAACACAATTTTAGGTAGAACAGAAGGAGAAAGTGCTGGATGTGAGGGATGTTCTATACCGGCTCATTGCTTGCGCATGGTGTTGGAGGTGTTTGTCCCGATGCTAATTAAAACAGGTCTCCCTGATGAGCAGGAGCTGTCTTGCCTTTCCAGCCTGGAGCTGAGCCTCCGGTGGGGAGCCTGTCCCGACTCGGGCAGGATGCCTTGACCCTGGCCTGACGGTTTTTGGTTCTCCCACAAAATCAGATCAGCCTTTCCACCAAGCTACTTCCTGTCCAAACCCAGTCCCCAGGTCTCTAATTTCCTTTCACCGGGTCCACGAGAGGGTTTTTCCTCCCACTCCTCATGCAGTGCCCAGGAGAGATGTTTGCTTTCACACTGACTCAGTGCTGCATCCGTCCCCTTCCCACCACCACAGCCCCAGACTGAAAACCATGAAAACTGCTCACAAAAAAACCTGACACCATGCGAGAGCAGGGTGGTTTCTGGTGCTCAGCCCAGGCTGGGTCCAAGTTCAGGTTCAGTGGCAGGGTCACAGCCCATCCCGGCAGTCCTGCACTCCATCGCAGCTTGTATTTCACTCTCCCCAGCCCTTCTGGAGACAGAGAAGCACAAGCAGGATGTGGACAACAGGTCTTGTGTGCGGGTAACCACAGACCCGCGTGCTGCAGAGTGTGGTGCAGTGTCTGGCACCGCTCCAAATTACCTGGTCGGCGCTGGTCCCTGCCAGGAGGTGCTGGGAAAGTGTGCCCTGTTCAGCGTTTGCCTCTGGCACGGGTAGCAGCTTTTCTGGGGGGGCTCTCTGCTCCCCATTCCCTCTGCTAGGTGGAACGGGTGTCTTGTGACTTTCCAGCAGTTTCGCAAGGCAGAGCGAGGCGATGCTGTTCTTTCCATGCCCGTTCTGCACACGCGGACCTTTCCATTAGTGTCCTCTCTCCCTGGGAGGAGAAAATTGTGCTGTGGGGATAGGAAACAGGGGCGCTGAGATGGCAGGGGAGGGGGAGAGGGAAGTGACTCGTCACCATGCTTTGCAATCCTTGCTCAAAAAGCAGTCTTCTGCAAAGCTGTCACTTAGGTTGCCCTCACTTCTTGGATCGCGAGGCATGAGCGGGCAGGGGGCCGGTGACCTTTTAGGAGCACGTGAAAGATTTAAGCACAGGTCTCGTGGGCTTTCTGCAGCAGTGTTCAGGCTTCAGAGCCAACACCTCAAGAGAGCTGCTTCAGCCCTGCCCTCCAGCTCTCAAACAACTGCTTTTTAGGGGTTACATACACCACAGAATGGCACCGCTGTGGAAGAATCACGCACAGCCTATGTGTTTTTGCCTGCTGTGTTTGTTTCTAATATTATTCCGGACAGTTTCCCAAATTTTCCAGTTGAAACAAATGCAATTCTTGTCCTGTCAGCTCGGCGCTGAAGTACAGCAGTACCGCAGTGTCTGCAGTTCTGCTCCTCGTGCCGGGGACTACCAGGTGGGAAAATAACACAACTGCTCTGTGCTGCTTTGGCTCCTGCAGCCACCCCGCTGGCTTTGGTATTAAATCACATGAATTTCAGCAGGGAAAAAAGATCCAGAAAAGTTGATTATTATTGCTATTATTTTATGTCCGGCTTTGAAAGCGAAGGGAGGAGACTGATGTAGGGCTCCATGTTAGGAAGCTACAGACAGCTGGGCTGTATTTACGCCGTAGCAGGAGCAGGCTCTTGGCTATCCTAGAGCTGTAATCTGGCTGAGGCCATCCAGCCTCGTGGATTTCTGGCCTACAGCTGTATGGCAATTTCTCAGATTTCTTTTCTTTTCTCTCATTTATTTATTTAGCCCTCTGTTATTGAGAAGGCACTCAAAACTGCAATCAGGTAGCAGCTAGACTCAGAGGGTCAGAAGGAGCAAGCCGGTGGGCGCTCTGTGTACGAGGGGAGGAAATGGCAGACCAAAGCAGGTGCTATCTGTCAAACTTTGGCACTTTCTTGTCTTCTGGCTGCTTACATCTGGGTTGTTTTCCCAGAAAGTCTGCTTTCTGTCCCTATCCATCGCTCTTGGGCCAGCGTTGTTCTTGGAATGGTGAGAGCTGGCGCTGGGCATGTGGGATGCTGAAATCCCCTTTGGTGCCTGAGCAAGCATTAAATGGCACTTGCCTTGGCAGCTTGGCATCTGCACTGCGCAGCAGAACAGAAATGTTATTGCCTCGTGTATTCCAGTATTGGGTGCTGCGATACGCAGGTAAGTCATAGGTCCCCACATCATTCTGCAATGGCCGTGTCACTCCACGCAACATGGTAGCGGTGCAAGAATGTTTTGGTTTTCATCTGTTTTTCATAGAAATTGGTATTTTCCAAGCCTGCTTTTCTTTGGAATGCTGTAGCTGTAGAGCAGTTGTTTATAAGAGCACTGCCAAGTTGGGGTTTCTTGGGTTTTCTCCTTGACAGCGTTCGTAATGCTGCTGAAAAAAATAACCTCTCTGTCCTGGCCTTAGTCACAGCCAAGCAGAGGATGCTGCTCTGGTCCCAGGGTGCAGCTGGAGCTGTTGCTCAGCCCGATGTGCTGAATGGGGTCCAGGGCAAGTAGGAAACCCAGGCTGGATTGTACCCAGAGGACTGACGGCTGTGGGACAACAAGGCGAGCAGGGCCAATATGGGAAAGGTCAGGAGGGCTGACCCTCCTGAAGGACCGGCTGTCTCAAGTAGCTGCAGGCAGGGGTCCCCCATGCCCAAAATGGAGCAGGAATTTGGGAGCTTAATGTGGGAAGTGAAAATGGTGGAAGTCTACCCCATTTCTGCTCCGCTTGTTGCTTATCTCTGACAGGACGAGAAGCACTGCCTCCTGCCAAGGCACAGGAATTTCTCGGCTGGGCAAAACGATTTACAGGATGAATAACCACATAATGACGGGCATGAGGCAAGTGCTAAATTTACTACAGCTCCATACTAGCTGATCTTGCATAAAATGAAGCTGTTTAGTAATAACTGTCGCTGCATGTCCTGCTTCTGAATTAGTGCAAAACATGACTATTGTTCTCCGTCTCTTACAAAATCAGCCCTGTGGCCTTGGCAGCGGTGCTCAGAAGCACAGCCATCTCCTAGCAGGCTGGAAATGACAGTTTTTTGCCAGAAACAACTCCCTGGGGTTCATGTCATGTCTCTCATGAGAGACAAGAGCCATATCAACGTATGATTAACTGGGTGTATCAGCTGCTACCTAATGCTGAAGCTAAAATATCCGAACACCCACCTGAAGCTGTAGGTCTGCATTTGCATCCAAGGTCTTTGGTAAACAGCCTGCTTTCCAAAAGCACCGAGCTGCAGATGTGATGGGATGACAGAAGCCATCTAAATCCTCAGGAAACCTCTGTGCCTGAAGGCTCTCATGCTTTAAAAATCTTTCACAAGGTAGTAAACAGTGATTCCGCTGCTCCAAAAATGAAAGCCATGACAGCCCTCATCCATGCATGGGCTTGTGAACGTTCAGAGCTGTTAGTGACGTACTAGCTTTTTACCCAATTCTCCTACACTATTAAATTATTAAGGTGACATTATTAAGCAGGCTAAGTTAAACTTATAATTGTTGTTGATCTGAGCTCAAAAATATAGTGAGGTAGGTCTGTGTGATGCTGAGGGGGACTGTCGCTGAGCTAACTTGGGGGTGTTTCTGGTTGTGTTTCCAAATAAACAACACAGGTGTTAGTAAGCACAGGGTAACTGGTGACAGGAGCCATGACAAGGTGTCTATTTCACTGCTGCTAGACCAAGGACAGCCATTCTCTCACAAAATTAACACCTTCAGTGATGTTAAGCTGCAAAATCAAACATTAACCAGGTATTGGAAATGAGGAGAAAGATAAGGGCTTTGAGAGAGCTGTGAATATTTTGTCCTCTAAAACGATTGCTGGGAAGGTTTCTCTGTGCTTTAATGGCATGCCTGTGTTATTTTAAAGGCACACCAGTTGGAAGGGGGTTTGCGAGTCTGTCAGCAAGTCACAGACCAGGCAGGGGGACCCACAACAGTGGCTGTCCAGGCGAGATGCTACCAGAACAGACCTGTTGCCCACTGGCAGAGCTGACATGCTGCTTGGAGGGTGGCAGGTATGGAATTTCATCCCACGACATCTCTTTGTTCCCAATACTAGTCATGGCACCTCTTGAGATGGAGTATATACCTTCAATTTGGTCCTTGGAAAGGGTCCTGCAGCGGGCTCAGTGCCGCAGACAGCTGCAGCAGGTGGCTCAACTGGTCCAGCTGAGAGTGAATGAAACTGGAAAGGACCCAGAGGGGATACTACTGAATGGAAACAGAATTTCAGATAATGGTGCACAAACCCGTTTTAATTAGCGTATCAGTGGATCTGGTGTACCTTTCCAAACAAGTTTCTGGAAGCAGAAAGCTTACTGAGACAGATTAATATTGTTTTCTTGTTCAGACTGAAAAGGCAGAAAGCTGTCTTCTGTGCCCTGCCTTTGCAATTCCCCTTGTAAGATGTATACCTGCTGAGCAAATCTCCTTCATACCTTTTTGGGGAGCTTTATGTTCAGGTCTTCCTGCAGGCATTATGCATCCCTACCCCTTACAGAACAGGGTGTGAAAGGTTTCTGGGAAGCAGGGCTCTGCCTCCTTACAAAAGGAGGACGGATGTGCCCTGAAGTCCTCCTACACGATACCAACTGCTGTGCATTCAACAAACCTGCTGGTTAATGATCTTGCCCATAAGTAATGTTTTAACCATAGAGTGGCTTTTGTTTGCTTCAAAAGCCACAAAGCCAAAGAGGAAGTGTAGGAGAACGTGGGCAGGACGGTGGCCAGGAGCCTCATGACCTCAGCTTTTTCCGCCACGCGGGGATTGGTGGCCCGTCTCGGGGACAGGGTTTAAATTCCCCATGGTTGCAGATGCCAGGCAGTCAGGGACAAAGGGAGAAAGCCAGAGCTTCTTGCAGCCAACGAGCAGGAGCTGCTGCTGAGATCACTGGGAGCCCTCCTGCTACAGCAGACTCCTCCAGCACCAGAAAAGGTAATTTTTTGCTTTTTCACCCAACGCTTGCTGCTCTGTCTGTAGCTTCAGCCAAGGCGAGCTTCCAGAGCTGCATTGCTGGGCAGGAACATTAGATGTTTCTCTGTGGGAAAAGGTCTGCTTCTAGAGGGAGAAGGTGGTTGCTGAGCAATACAAAGTACCACAAAAAATAAAATAAAAAATCACAGTTTTAAATCTGTGTGCTGATAGATACCAGGAGGTTACTGAAAACCCTGAAAGCTTCCTTCCGCATGTAACCACAGCCTTGTAATATCCCAGCTTCTCCTGGCAGGCTTGCAGTTGGTGCTGCATGCTACTGAAGGGGTGGGATGCGTGCCCTTCTCTGTGTATCTCTTGGGACTGCAGTACCTCTAATAGAGAGTCCGGCCTTACTGCCAGGCTTATTACTGCGTTTTAAATGTCTGTAGCAGCCTTTCGTTTCTGCTATGACTTACTAAAGTTTAAAATGCACCTTCTTTGTTGCAGAACTGGCTTAATTTATCAGGGATGTTGTTTATCCTGGGAAATGGTCTGTCAGCACCAAAAATTACTGCAGCTCAGCACTGTCCCACAGGCACCACTCTTTTATCAAATTGCTAAAACTGCAGTGTGAGCAGTTATTTCACTTCATCTCCTGCCTGGAAATGCAGGTTGTTTTGTTCAAAATTCTGCAGGGGAAATGAAAGTCTGTCCATAAAAGCAGTTTATATTCACGTAAAGTGAATTTACTGACAGCCACTCTAGTTAATAATTCTGAAAACCAGTTTTGAAGTAACTGAAAAACAAATCCAAGCTGGGTTTGTGTTGTCTGGTCTCTTGATGAAATGATGTTAACTCGATGATAACAAACCCTTACTGACCTGCATAGCACCTTATTTTTTCAGAAGAGGTCTGCTTGTCCTCTCAGTGGGATTGCTCTCCCCACTGCTCAGTAATTTTCAATATCTGCTTTTAAATTTATTGTAGCTTTTGAGTTGCTAAGTCATTGCAAAACCAGCTAGTTGGGAGACAGAGGAATAAGATGGCAATGGGCAGGCTGAATCTGAGTTAAGAGAGCTACTCTAGGCACAGTAAAGAACACCAGGAGAAAGAAAAAGCCTATGGCATTTATTTTTTTTTGTGGTTGTTTACCTCATTGACTTATCATTACAACTTATTTTCCAGGTAAAACATCACAATGAAGGTGGCAGTTCTTTGCTTATGCCTCATCAGCATTGCTGCTGCATGGCCGGTAAGTATATCATAAGTGCGTATTAGTGATCACTTGAAATATTTTCTGTGCACTTTAGCAAGAAATTGATACCCATAAACCCTTTTTCTCTTTCCTCTCTTCAAGATTAAATCCAAGCAGCATGCCATTTCTGCCAGCTCTGAAGAAAAATACGTAAGTTTCTTCGTCCTTCTGTTCTGTTGTCTTTAATAAAGCGGTTGTGATTTATGCTACTACACGCTCGTGTGGGTTGGATAACAATGTCTAGTGTTAGAAGAGCACTGCAACCCAGTTCCTGTGAATTTTGGAGTGGTGTAAGCAAATGATATTCATCTTGTACGGAGCTACTTGATTTATACCCAATCACTAGCTACTAAACTTGTAAAATCAATTATTTTCTCTGAGAACCATCTACTGCATTTAATTTGGGGCCTTGATGGTGAGGGAGCTTGCTGTAGGGAAAAGAGCCTGAGAATGAGCAGAAACCACAGCGTTTAGATATAACTCCAAATGCCACTAAATTGAGCACAGGCACATCTGCTGTACTACCCTATTTGGGTCTAACGTTCATCTGGGATTGTGGCTTGTTCCCAGTCCTCTCCCTGTGGCAGGGGATGGCTGAGGACACATCCTGTATGAACAGAGTACGTGCTGCAGCTGCCACACCTGCATGAACACAGATTGCACAGTGCTGGCAGTTTCACCGGCTCCACTCTGCTCCTCTGTGGATTAAAACCTCCTTTTTTTCCTCCTGAAGGACCCCAGGGGCCATCACTTGCACAGACAACACCACGACCTTGTGAATTCTCACTCTCAAGAGCTCCTGCAGCACCCGCAGGATGACCTGGCATCACTTCAGCAGGTACGCCCAAATGACTGGGGGATAAAGTGTGGCATCTTTCAATGCCAAACCTTGTGATTTAGGATTAAGTGCTTAAAGAATAGTGAGCTTGTTTATCAGCTCCACTGAATGTGCCTCTTTGTGCTAATATAGTGAGTTTTCTGTTGTTTTCAGACTCTTTACTCTTCAGAAGAAAATGCTGAAAATGTCCCGGTAAAACCGGTAAGTGTTTTGGATGGCTAAATGCCAGCTGAGCTCTGCAGGGCAGCAAGTGCAGAGCAGTTCTTGCTCTCCTCAGCCAAATGCAGTTCTTGTGGTAACATTTCCCCCTAAATAAATCAAGGCTTCAGGCAGGATGGGGAAAATTAGGAACAATTTTGGCACTTAGGTCTGTAACGTGCCTAAGCACTGGGTTAGCAGGAGGGACGTTGCTCGGCATGCCTTAGTGTATGTCGATTTGACTGATGCATGGTTAATGCTTTCCAGCACCTTCCTGACGTGCCAAGCAAGAGCCACGAGGCTGTGGATGATGACAACGATGATGACGATAATGATTCCAATGACACCGACGAGTCTGATGAGGTTGTCACAGGCTTTCCCACAGACGCGCCAGTAACGGCACCCTTCCCTCCCTTCCCTTTCACCCGTGGGGACAACGCGGGCAGGGGCGACAGTGTGGCATACAGGATGAAGGCCAAAGCCAGCATGGTGAAATCGAGCAAGCTCCGCAAAGCTGCCAGAAAGGTGAATGGGGCTGCGCAGCGGGTATTGGAAAAGGGTGGTGAAGATGAGAATGGAGGTATTACCTTATGGGAGTCAGCTCTGAAAAGAATCGGCGGGAGGGAAAGGCAGGTGTAACCAGAGGGGTGCATTTTCTCTCTCTGGACACCCCCAATCAGTGAGGGCTGTGGACATGCAGAGGCAGGAGCACAGCCGGCTGCTGCAAGCAAGGCGGTAATGCCGGTTGCACTGTCCTGATGTGCTTCCACGCAGGAAAACTGAGTCCAGGATCAGACCTGAGTTTCTTATAACATGACCGGTTTGTGTAAGCCCACACTGTCTCAGAGCAGAGGTGTGGCACTGCAGCACAGGTGGCAGGCGGCTGATGGCTCTTCATTTTCCCTTTGTGCAATGCAGCTCATCGCAGACGACGCCACAGAGGAAGATGAGAGTGCCCTGCATGGGGACAGCCAGCAAGTGGGGCTATGGCAGCAGGAACTGGCTGCCCACCGTGCCCCAGGCAAGCGCACTGTCAGTGGAGAGTGGCTGGACAAGAGCCATGAGCGGGACAGCAGCGAGCTCACCCACCACCAGAGCATGGAAAATGACAGCCGTCAGAAATTTGACAGCCCTGAGGTTGAGGGAGGTGACAGCAAGGATGGTGCCAGAGATGGCCGCCACAGCATGGAGAGCAGGGAGAGACGGGTCAGCGCAGCCGCCAGCATCCCCACCATTGATGACACCAGCAACCAGACGTTGGAGAGTGCTGAGAATGCTCGAGAGCATCACAGCATTGAAAACAACGAAGTCACAATTTAAGTGGAATCTGGTGTGTTCCTTCTTTCTGTAATTTCTGCCAAAGTGTGGGGCTGGGGGAGAGCAGATCTGCTGTGGTATCTGTAAATGCAGAGCGCGTGGCAATGCTCGAGGTGGGGCGCACTGCTTCCTGGGCACCCAGCCAGGCTGTGGCGGGGTGCTGGCGAGCGGTGTCTCCGGGGGATGCTGCGCATCCTACTGCCTGTGTATATTTTGTAACCGGATTTAAATAAAATCACGAAAAACCCATTCCTCAGAGTTGTGTTGCTGTGTGGTGTGTGTGCGGGGGGAGAGCTGCGTAGCTCATGGTGCGAGGAGCTTCCGCACGTACATGAGGTGAAATACTCGTGTGTGTGTGTCCTGTGATTATTTCTGCTTTTACCAAAGCACACAAAACAAAACCACAAAACTTTATTTCCGCAGGGCCCGACTGGGAGGCGGGACGGGCGCTGAGGAGAAAAGGGCGGGAGGGGCGCTCCCCTCAAGGGCAGCCGGAGGGAGGGAGGCGGGCGGGCGGCCGTGAGCGGTGCTGCGGGCGGGCCGACCGACCGACCGCCGGCCGGACCGACTACATCTCCCTCCGTGCCCCGGGCTTTCCGGGCTGGCCCCGGAGGGCGGAGAAGGGGCGGCGGCGGCTGCGCCCCGCCCCGGGCAGCGGCGGCGGGCTGATGGCGGGCCGCGGCGACTGCCGGCGCGGCCGGGAGCAGCTGGAGCTGGAGCGGCTGGGCGAGGCGGCGCGGGCCGGCTCCTGCCCGCCGTCGCCGCCGCCGTCCGCTTGCTCGCGGCAGGCGTGGAGCCGGGACAACCCGGGCTTCGAGCCCG